>NC_138778.1:107488200-107606965 GCF_965119305.1 Pelophylax lessonae
GGGTGGTATGGAGAGGAGTAAAGGGGGGTCAGACATGGGGTGGTATGAAGAGGAGAGGAGCACAGAGGGTTAGACATGGGGTGATATGGAGAGGAGAGCAGGGGGGCAGACATGGGGTGGTATGGAGAGAAGAGGAGTACAGGGGGTCAGACATGGGGTGGTATGAAGAGGAGAGGAGCACAGGGGGTCAGACATGGGGTGGAATGGAGAGGAGTACAGGGGGTTAGACATGGGGTAGTATGGAGAGAAGAGGAGTAAAGGGGTTAGACATGGGGTGGTATTGAGAGGAGTACAGGGGGTCAGACATGGGGTGGTATTGAGAGGAGTATAGGGGGACAGACATGGGGTGGTATGGAGAGGAGTATAGGGGGTCAGACAGGGGGTGTTATGAAGAGGAGTACAGGGGGTCAGACATGGGGTGGTATGGAGAGGAGAAGAGTACAGGGGGTCAGACATGGGTTGGTATGGAGAGGAGTAGGGGGGTCAGACATGGGGTGGTATGGAGAGGAGAGGAGTACAGGGGGTCAGACATGGGGTGGTATGGAAAAGAGAGGATCACAGGGGCTCAGACATGGGGTTGTATGGAGAGGAGTACAGGGGGTCAGACATGGGGTGGTATGGAGAGGAGTACAGGGGGTCATACATGGTTTGGTATGGAGAGGAGTAGGGGGAGTCAGACATGGGGTGGTATGAAGAGGAGTACTGGGGGTCAGACATGGGGTGGTATGGAGAGGAGCAGAGGGGGTCAGTCATGGGGTGGTATGGAGAGGAGAGGAGTACAGGGGGTCAGACATGAGGTGGTATGGAGAGGAGTACAAGGGGTCAGACATGGGGTGGTTTGGAGAGGAGTACAGGGGGTAAGACATGGGATGGTATGGAGAGAAGTAGGGGGGGTCGGACATGGGGTGATATGGAGAGGAGAGGAGGACTGGGGGTCAGATATGGGGTGGTATGGAGTGGAGGAAAGGGGGTCAGACATGGGGTGGCATGGAAAGGAGTACAGGGGGTCTTATATGGGGTGGTATGGAGAGGCATACAGAGGGTCAACCATGGGGTGGTATGGAGAGGAGTACAAGGTGTCAGACATGGGGTGGTTTGGAGAGGAGAGGAGTACAGGGGGTCAGACATGGGGTGGTATGGAGAGGAGTACAGGCGGAAAGACTTGGGGTGGAATGGAGAGGAGAGAAGAACAGGGGGTCAACCATGGGGTGGTATGGAGAGGAGTACAAGGGGTCAGACATGGGGTGGTATGGAGAGGAGTATAGGGGGTCAGACATGGGGTAGAATGGTGAGGAGTATAGGGGGTAAGACATGGGGAGGTATGGAGAGGAGAAGAGTACAGGGGGTCAGACATGGGATGGTATGGAGAGGGTACAGGGGTCAGAAATGGGGAGGTATGGAGAGGAGTACAGGGGGTCAGACATGGGATGGTATGGAGAGGGTACAGGGGTCAGAAATGGGGAGGTATGGAGAGGAGTACAGGGGGTAAGACATGGCATGGTATGGATAGAAGTAGGGGGGGTCGGACATGGGGTGATATGGAGAGGAGAGGAGGACTGGGGGTCAGATATGGAGTGGTATGGAGTGGAGTAAAGGGGGTCAGACATGGGGTGGTATGGAGAGGAGTACAGGGGGAAAGACTTGGGGTGGAATGGAGAGGAGAGAAGAACAGGGGGTCAGACATGGGTGGTATGGAGAGGAGTACATGGGGTCAGACATGTGGGGTATGGAGAGGAGTATAGGGGGTCAGACATGGGGTAGAATGGTGAAGAGTATAGGGGGTCAGACATGGGGTGGTATGGAGAGGAGAAGAGTACAGAGAATCAGACATGGAGTGGTATGGAGAGGAGTAAAGGGGTCAGACATGGGGTGGTTTGGAGAGAAGTATAGGGGGTCAGACATGGGGTAGAATGGTGAGGAGTATAGGGGGTAAGACATGGGGTGGTATGGAGAGGAGAAGAGTACAGGGGGTCAGACATGGGATGGCATGGAGAGGGTAAAGGGGTCAGAAATGGGGAGGTATGGAGAGGAATACAGGGGGTTAGACATGGGGTGATATGGATAGGAGAGCAGGGGGGTAGACATGGGGTGGTATGGAGAGGAGAGGAGAGGAGTACAGGGGGTCAGACATGGGGTGGTAAGAAGAGGAGAGGAGTGCAGGGGGTCAGACATGGGGTGTTATGGAGAGGAGTACAGGGGGTCAGACATGGGGTGGTATGTAGAGGAGAGGAATACAGGGGGTCAGACATTCATTGGTATGGAGGGGAGAGGAGTACAGGGGGTCAGACATGGGGTGGAAAGGAGAGGAGAGGAGTACAGAGGGTCAGACATGGGGTGGTATGGAGAGAAGAGGAGTAAAGGAGATTAGACATGGGGTGGTATTGAGAGGAGTACAGGGGGTTAGACATGGGGTGGTATTGAGAGGAGTATAGGGGGACAGACATGGGGTGGTATGGAGAGGAGTACAGGGGGTCAGACAGGGGGTGTTATGAGGAGAAGTACAGGGGGTCAGACATGGGGTGGTATGGAGAGGAGTAGGGGGGTCAGACATGGGGTGGTATGGAAAGGAGAGGAGAGGAGCACAGGGGGTCAGACATGGGGTCGTATGGAGAGGAGTACAGGAGGTCAGACATGGGGTGGTATGGAGAAGAGTACAGGGGGTCAGACATGGTTTGGTATGAAGAGGAGCAGAGGGGGTCAGTCATCGGGTGGTGTGGAGAGGAGAGGAGTACAAGGGGTCAGACATGGGGTGGTTTGGAGATGAGTAGAGGGGGTAAGACATGGAGTGGCATGGAGAGGAGTACAAGGTGTCAGACATGGGGTGGTATGGAGAGGAGAGGAGTACAGGGGGTCAGACATGGGGTGGTATGGAGAGGAGTAAAGGGGGGCAGACTTGGGGTGGAATGGAGAGGAGAGAAGAACAGGGGGTCAGACATGGGTGGTATGGAGAGGAGTACAGGGGGTCAGACATGGGTTGGTATGGAGAGGAGTATAGGGGGTCTGACATGGGGTGGTGTGGAGAGGAGTATAGGGGGTCAGACATGGGGTAGATTGGTGAGGAGTATAGGGGGTCAGACATGGGGTGGTATGGAGAGGAGAAGAGTACAGGGAGTCTGACATGGGGTGGTATGGAAAGGAGTACAGGAGTTTAGACATGGGGTGGTATGGAGAGGGTACAGGGGTCAAAAATGGGGTTGTATGGAGCGGAGTACAAGGGGTCAGAAATGGGGTGGTATGGAGAGGAGAGGAGCACAGAGGGTTAGACATGGGGTCATATGGAGAGGAGTACAGGGGGTCAGTCATGGGGTGATATGAAGAGGAGAGGAGTACATGGGGTCAGACATGGGGTGTTATGGAGAGGAGAGGAACACAGGGGATCAGACATGGGGTGGTATAGAGAGGAGTGCAGGGGGTCAGACATGGGGTTGTATGGAGAGGAGTGCAGGGGGTCAGACATAGGGTGTTATGGAGAGGAGTACAAGGGGTCGGACATGGGGTGGTATGAAGAGGAAAACAGATGGTCAGACATGGGGTGGTGTGGAGAGGAGTATAGGGGGTCAGAAATGGGGTAGAATGGTGAGGAGTATAGGGGGTCAGACATGGGGTGGTATGGAGAGGAGAAGAGTACAGGGGGTCATATATGGGGTGGTATGGAGAGGAGTACAAGGGGTCAGACATGGGGTGGTATGGAGAGGAGTACAGGGGGTCAGACATGGAGTGGTATGGAGAGGAGTACAGGGGATCAGACATGGGGTGGTATGGAGAGGAGTACAGCGGTCAGACATGGGGTGTTATGAAGAGGAGCACAGGGGGTCAGACATGGGGTGGTATGGAGAGGAGTGCAGGGGGTCAGACATAGGGTGTTATGGAGAGGAGTACAGGGGGTCAGACCAGGGGTGTTATGGAGAGGAGTACAGGGGGACAGACATGGGGTGGTAAGGAGAGGAGAGGAGTACAGGGGGTCCGACATGGGGTGGTATGGAGAGGAGTCCAGGGTGTCAGATATGGGGTGGTAAGGAGAGGAGAACAGGAGGTCAGACAAGGGGTGGTTTAAAGAGGAGTACAGGGGGTCAGACAAGGGGTGTTATGGAGAGGAGTACAGGGGATCAGATATGAGGTGGTATGGAGAGGAGTACAGGGGGTCAGACATGGGGTGGTAAGGAGAGAAGTACAGGGCGTCAGACATGGGGTGGTATGGAGAGGAGTACAGGGGGTCAGACATGGAGTAGTATGGAGAGGAGTACAAGGGGGTCAGACATGGGGTGGTACGGAGGGAAGAACAGGGGGTCAGACATGGGGTGGTATGGAGAGGAGAGGAGTACAGGGGGTGGAATGGAGAGGAGCAAAAGGTGTCAGATATGGGGAGGTATGGGAAGGAGAGAAGTACAGGGGGTCAGACATGGGTTGGTATCGAGAGGAGAGGAGTACAGGGGGTCAGACATGAGGTGGTATAGAGAGGAGTACAGGGGGGTCAGACATGGGGTGGTATGGAGAGGAGTGGGTGGGTCAGACATGAGGTGGTAGGGAGAGGAGAGGAGCACAGAGGGTTAGACATGGGGTCATATGGAGAGGAGTACAGGGGGTCAGACATGGGGTGATATGAAGAGGAGAGGAGTACATGGGGTCAGACATGGGGTGGTATGGAGAGGAGTGCAGGGGGTCAGACATGGGGTTGTATGGAGAGGAGTACAAGGGGTCAGACATGGGGTGGTATGAAGAGGAGAACAGATGGTCAGACGTGGGGTGGAATGGTGAGGAGTATAGGGGGTCAGACATGGGTCGGTATGGAGAGGAGTAAAGGGAGTCAGAAATGGAGTGGTATAGAGAGGAGCACAGGTGGTCAGACATGGGGTGGTATGGAGAGGAGTAAAGGGGTCAGACATGGGGTGCTATGGAGATAAGTACAGGGGGTCAGACAGGGGGTGTTATGGAGAGGAGCAGGGGGGTCAGACATGAGGTGGTATGGAGAGGAGTACAACCCTAACCCTAACCCTATCACTAACCCTAACCCCAACCCCAACCCTAACCCTAACCCTATCACTAACCCTAACCCCAACCCCAACCCTATCCCTAACCCTAACCCTAACCCTAATCCTATCCCTAATCCTAACCCCAACCCCAACCCTATCCCTAACCTTATCCCTAATCTTAAACCAAACCCTAACCCTAACCCTAACCCCGACCCCAACCCTAACACTATCCCTAACCCTAAACCCTATCAATAACCTTAACCCTAACCCTATCCCAAACCCTAACCCTAACCGCAACCCTATCAATAACCCTAATCCTAACCCTATCCCTAATCCTTACCCTAACCCTATCCCTAACCCCAACCCTAAACCTATCCCTAACCCCAATCTCAACCCCATCCCTATCTCTAACCCTATCCCTAACCCTATCCCTAAACCTAATCCTAACCCTATCCCTAACCCTAACCCTATCCCTAACCCCAACCCTATCCCTAACAGCAACCCTAACCCTAACCCAAACCCCAACCCTATCCCTAACCCTATCCCAAACCCTATCCCTAATCCTATCCCTAACCCTAACCCTAGCCCTAATCCTAACCCTAACCCTATGCCTAACCCTATTCCTAACTCCAACCCTATCCCTATCCCTAACGCTAACCCTATCCCTAACCCTATCCCTAATCCTAACCCTATCTTTAACCTAAACCCTAACCCTAACCCTATCCCTAACCTTAACCCCAACCCTATCCCTAATCCTAACCCTAACCCCTACCCTATCCCTAACCTTAATCCTAACCCTAACCCTATCCCTAACCTTAACCACTTGCCGACTGCTCACTTATTATTTACTGCGGCAGTCAGCCCCTCACAGGCACAGTGACGTAGGTCTATGTCGCTAGCCTGTGAGGCTCTGGGGAGCGAGAGCGCGCCGCCGGAGGCGCTCTCCCGCTCCCGCTCGGTCACGGACCCCCCCGCACGTGTGACCGGCGGACCCGATGTCCGCCGGTCACTCGGCGATTATCGGGGGAGAGGGAGAAAGGGGGGCGGCTAATGTAAACAAGCCACCTGTCATTCTCCATAGTGTAGAAACAATGATCACACGGTTCTACTATGTAGGACCGTTGATCATTGTTCCTACACCTCAAGCCACAGCCAATCACAGTTAGAATCACGCCCCCTAGGAACACACACAGCCCCTCCCTCTCAAATAAAGTTAACCCCTTCACTGCCAGTGTATTTTTACAGTAACAGTGCATATGTATAGCACTGATTACTGTAGAAATGTCACTGGTAACCCCAAAAGTGTCAAAAATGTCAGTCAAGGGTCCGATCTGTCCGCCGCAATGTCGCAGTACCGCAAAAAAATCGTAGATCGCCGCCATTACGCGTTAAAAAAAACAACAAAAATGACAGAAATCTTTCCCTTTGTTAGTAAACGCAATAACTTTTGCGCAAACCAATCAAAATACGCTTTTTGCGATTTTTTTTACCAAACATATGTAGCATAAAACAAATTGGCCGAAAATGTTAAAAAATTTTGATTTTTACATTTTTTTTGGGGGGGAATTTCATATAAAAAAATGTGAAAAATATTGTTATTTTTGCAAAATTGTCGCTCTTTTTTTGTTTATAGCGCATGATCAAAAAATTGCACAGGTGATCAAATACCACCAAAAGAAAGCTCTGTTTGTAGGAAAAAAAGAACATCAAATTTGTTTAGGTACAGCGTCGCACGACCGCGCAATGGTCCGGTAAAGTCACGCAGTGCCGAATCGCAAAATACCCCCTGGTCAGGAAGGGGGCAAAATCTTCCGGGGCTTAAGTGGTTAACCCTATCCCTAACCCTAACCCTATCCCTAACCCTAACCCCAACTCTATCCCTAATCCTAACCCTATCCCTAATCCTTACCCTAACCCTATCCCTATCCCCAACCCTAAACCCTAACCCTAACCTTAACCCTAACCCTATCCCAAACCCTAACCCTAACCACAACCCTATCAATAACCCTAATCCTAACCCTATCCCTAATCCTTACCCTAACCTATCCCTAACCCCAACCCTAACCCTAAACATATCCCTAACCCCAATCTCAACCCCATCACTATCTCTAACCCTATCCCTAACCCTATCCCTAAACCTAACCCCAACCCTATCCCTAATCCTAACCCTATCCCTATCCCTGTCCCTATCCCCATCCCTAACCCCAACCCTATCCCTAACCCCAACCCTAACCCTATCCCTAACCCAACCCCCAACCCGATCCCTATCCCTATCCCTATCCCAAACCATAACCCTAACCCTAACATTAACCCTAACCCTAACCCTAACCCTATCCCTATCCCTAACCCCAACCCTATCCATAATCCTAACCCTATTCCTAATCCTTACCCTAACCCTATCATTAATCCTAACCCTAACCCCAACCCTATCCCTAACCCCGACCCTAACTCTATCCCTAATCCTAACCATATATCTAACCCTAACCATAACCCTAAACCCAACCTTATCCCAAACCCTTACCCTATCCCTAATCCTAACCCTAACCTTATCCCTAATCCTAACCCTATCCCTTACCCTAACCCAATCCCTAACCCCAACCCTTTCCCTAACCCCAACCCTATCCCTAACCCTAACTCTAACCCTAACCCTATCCCTAACCCCCAACCCTTTCCCTTACCCTAACCCTATCTCTAACCCTAACCCTAACCCTATCCCTAAATGTAACCTTATCCCTAACTCTAACCCTATCCCTATCCCTATCCCGAATCATAACCCTAACCTTATACCTAATCTTAACCCTACTCCTAACCCAATCCCTAACCCCAACCCTTTCCCTAAACCCAACCCTATCCCTAACCCTATCCTAAACCCCCAACCCTTTCCCTAACCCTAACCTTATTCCTAACTCTAACCCTAATCCCTATCCCTAATTCTAACCCTAACCCCAACCCTAACCCCATCCCTAACCCTATCCCTAACCCCACCCCTAACCCTAACCCAATCCCTAACCCTATCCCTAACCCCATCTCTATCCCTAACCCTTAACCTAACCCTAACCATATCCCTAACCCTGTCCTTCACCCTAATCCTATCCCTAACCCTAACCCTAACCCCAACCCTATCCCTAACACTATCCCTATCACTAACCCTATCCCTAACCTTAACCCTAACCATATTCCTAACCCTAACCCAAACCCTTTCCCTAAACCCAACCCTATCCCTAACCCTAACTCTAACCCTAACCTTATCCTAAACCCCCAACCCTTTCCCTAACCCTATCCCTAACCCTAACCCTATCCCTAACCTTAACCTTATCCCTAACTCTAACCCTAATCCCTATCCCTAATTCTAACCCTAACCCCAACCCTAACCCCATCCCTAACCCTATCCCTAACCCTAACCCCAACCCTATCCCTAATCCTAACCCTATCCCTAATCCTTACCCTAACCCTATCATTAATCCTAACCCTAACCCCAACCCTATCCCTAACCCCAGACCCTAACCCTATCCCTAATCCTAACCATATCCCTAACCCTAACCATAACCCTAAACCCAACCTTATCCCAAACCCTAACCCTATCCCTAATCCTAACCCTAACCTTATCCCTAATCCTAACCCTATCCCTAACCCTAACCCAATCCCTAACCCCAACCCTTTCCCTAACCCTAACCCTATCCCTAACCCTAACTCTAACCCTAACCCTATCCCTAACCCCCAACCCTTACCCTAACCCTATCCCTAACCCTAACCCTAACCCTATCCCTAAACGTAACCTTATCCATAACTCTAACCCTAACCCTATCCCTAACCCTATCTCTAACCCTAACCCTGACTCCATCCCTAACCCTATCCCTATCCCTAACCTTAACCATATCACTAACCCTAATCCTAACCCTAACACCAACCCTATCCCTATCCTTAACCCTATCCCTAATCCTAACCCTATCCCTAATGCTAACTCCAACCCTATCCCTAACCCTATCCCTAACCCCAACCCTATCCCTAACCCTAACCCTTTCCCTATCACTAAACCTATCCCTTACCCAAACCATAACCCTAAACCTAACCCTATCCCTAACCCCAACCCTAACACTATCCCTATCCCTATCCCTAATCATAACCCTAACTTTATACCTAATCCTAACCCTACTCCTAACCCAATCCCTAACCCCAACCCTTTCCCTAAACCCAACCCTATCCCTAACCCTTTCCTAAACCCCCAACCCTTTCCCTAACCCTAACCTTATCCCTAACTCTAACCCTAATCCCTATCCCTAATTCTAACCCTAACCCCAACCCTAACCCCATCCCTAACCCTATCCCTAACCCCACCCCTAACCCTAACCCAATCCCTAACCCTATCCCTAACCCCATCTCTATCACTAACCCTTAACCTTACCCTAACCATATCCCTAACCCTGTCCTTCACCCTAATCCTATCCCTAACCCTAACCCTATCCCTAACCCCAACCCTATCCCTAACACTATCCCTATCACTAACCCTATCCCTAACCTTAACCCTAACCCTATTCCTAACCCTAACCCAAACCCTTTCCCTAAACCCAACCCTATCCCTAACCCTAACTCTAACCCTAACCCTATCCTAAACCCCCAACCCTTTCCCTAACCCTATCCCTAACCCTATCCCTAACCCTAACCTTATCCCTAACTCTAACCCTAATCCCTATCCCTAATTCTAACCCTAACCCCAACCCTAACCCCATCCCTAACCCTATCCCTAACCCTAACCCCAACCCTATCCCTAATCCTAACCCTATCCCTAATCCTTACCCTAACCCTATCATTAATCCTAACCTTAACCCCAAACCTATCCCTAACCCCAGACCCTAACCCTATCCCTAATCCTAACCATATCCCTAACCCTAACCATAACCCTAAACCCAACCTTATCCCAAACCCTAACCCTATCCCTAATCCTAACCCTAACCTTATCCCTAATCCTAACCCTATCCCTAACCCTAACCCTATCCCTAACCCTAACCTTATCCCTAACTCTAACCCTAATCCCTATCCCTAATTCTAACCCTAACCCCAACCCTAACCCCATCCCTAACCCTATCCCTAACCCTAACCCCATCCCTAACCCTATCCCCAACCCCATCCCTATCCCTAACCCTTACCCTATTGCTAACCCCAACCCCAACCCCAACCCTATACCTAACCCTATCCCTAACCCTGTCCTTCACCCTAATCCTATCCCTAACCCTAACCCTAACCCCAAACCTAACCCTAACCTAACCCTAACCCTAATCCTAACCCTTACCCTATCCTTAACCTTAACCCTATCCCTAAAAATAACCCTAACCCCAACCCTATCCCTAATCCTTACCATAACCATATCCCTATCCCTAACCCCAACCCTAACCCTAATCCTAACCATAACCCTAACCCCAACCCTATCCCTAACCCTATCCTTAACCCTAACCCTATCCCTAATCCTAACCCCAACCCTATCCCTAACTCTAACTGTGACGGTACTCGCCGTCACTGAGACTGAAAAAAACTATGTGACAGATAAATTGATGGTTTGGACTGCTTCAGTTGATCAGACTTGTAACAGATGCATGCTATCAGCTCAAACACCTGTCTTCCATGGATTGTAAATCATGTTGATCTGCACATCTATTGTTTACAGTGGGTTCTCAGTATTTACACTATAATATGTGTATTTGTATCTTGTTTTGCTCTTGGTGCCAGCAGTCTGGGCTTCCAGGCTGACTTAAGTACGCTGAGCTAATCAGCATGTGAATGATAACCTTGTCTAGATGGGATTAGCCATGAGTCAGCTGTACCTCGTTAGCTATTCATTGTGTGATGCTTATGTAAATATTCAGGTCATTGTTCATGTAGTGACTGTCATGCTTCTCAAGTGTATAAAAATCTGCTACTTGTTTTAATAAAAGAGTTAGTTGCTTTCAGAGACATACAAGCTAAGTTCAGGCTAGTTCTTGTATGGGGGGCGGCTGGAATATCTCTATATGTCCAGACTGGATGAAGCCTTATTCTGACGGAAGACCACAAGCACGGTGTGGGTCGACGGTTCCGTTACACTTATCCTATCCCTAATCCTAACAAGAACTCTAACCCTAGCCCTAATCCTAACCATTACCCTAGCTCTAAGGCTATCCCTATCCCTAACCTTAACCCTAACCATATGCCTAACCCTTACTCTATCATTAATCCTAACCCTAACCCCAACCCTATCCCTAACCCTATCCCTAACCCTGACCCTAACCCTAACCCTATCCCTAATCCTAACCCTATCCCTAACCCCAACCATAACCCTAAACCCAGCCCTATCCCTAACCCTAAACCTAACCCTAATTCTAACCCAAACCTTATCCCTAATCCTAACCCTATCCCTAACCCTAACCCAATCCCTAACCCTAACCCCAACCCTTTCCCTAACCCCAACCCTATCCCTAACCCTAACTCTAACCCTAACCCTAACCCTAACCCTATCCCTAACCCTATCCCTATCCCTAACCCTAACCTTATCCCTAACTCTAACCCTAACCCTAATCCCTATCCCTAATTCTAACCCTAACCCCACCCCTTACCCTAAACCAAACCCTATCCCTTACCCCATCCCTAACCCTATCCCTAACCCTAACCCCATCCCTAACGCTATCCCTATCCCTAACCCTAACCTTAACCATATCACTAACCCTAATCCTAACCCTAACCCCAACCCTATCCCTAACCCTATCCTTAACCCTAACCCTATCCCTAATCCTAACCCTATCCCTAATCCTAACCCCAACCCTATCCCTAACCCTATCCCTAACCTTTACCCCAACCATAAGCCTAAACCCAACCCTATCCCTAACCCCAACCCTATCCCTAACACTATCCCTATCACTAACCCTATCCCTAACCCCAACCCTATCCCTATCCCTAACCCTTACCCTAACCCTATCCTTAACCCTAACCCTAACCCTATCCCTAACCCATACCCCAATCCTGACCCTAACCCTAACCCCGACCCCAACCTTAAACCTAACCTTCACCCTAACCCTATCCCAAACCCTAACCCTAACTGCAACCCTATCCATAACCCTATCCCTAACCCTAACCCTAATACTTACCCTAACCCTAACCCTATCCCCAACCCTATCCCTAACCCTAACCCTATCCCTAACCCTATCCTTAACCCTAACCCCCACCCTGACCCTAACCCTAACCCTGACCAAAACCCTAACACTATCCCTAACCCCTATCCCTAACCTTAACCCTAACCCTAACCGCAACCCTATCAATAACCTTAATCCTAACCCTATCCCTAATCCTTACCCTAACCTACCCTAACCCCAACCCTAACCCTAAACATATCCCTAACCCCAATCTCAACCCCATCACTATCTCTAACCCTATCCCTAAACCTAACCCAAACCCTATCCCTAATCCTAACCCTATCCCTATCCCTGTCCCTATCCCCATCCCTAACCCCAACCCTATCCCTAACCCTATCCCTAACGCTAACCCTTACCCTAATCCTAACCCTAACCCTAACATTAACCCTAACCCTTACCCTATCCCTAACCCTAACCCCAACCCTATCCCTAATAATAACCCTATCCCTAATCCTTACCCTAACCCTAACCCTATCATTAATCCTAACCCTAACCCCAACCCTATCCTTAACCCTATCCCTAACACTGACCCTAACCCTATCCCTAATCCTAACCCTATCCCTAACCCTAACCATAACCCTAAACCCAATCTTATCCCAAACCCTAACCCTATCCCTAATCCTAACCTTATCCCTAATCCTAACCCTATCCCTAACCCAATCCCTAACCCCAACCCTTTCCCTAACCCCAACCCTATCCCTAACCCTAACTCTAACCCTATCCCTAACCCCCAACCCTTTCCCTTACCCTAACCCTATCCCTAACCTTATCCCTAACTCTAACCCTAACCCTATCCCTTACCCCATTCCTAACCCTATCTCTAACCCTAACCCTAACCCCATCCCTAACCCTATCCCTAACCTTAACCATATCACTAACCCTAATCCAAACCCTAACCTCAACCCTATCCCTAACCCTATCCTTAACCCTATCCCTATCCCTAATCCTAACCCTAACCCTATCCCTAATCCTAACCCCAACCCTATCCCTAACCCCAACCCTATCCCTATCCCTTTCCCTATCACTAACCCTATCCCTTACCCCAACCATAACCCTAAACCTAACCCTATCCCTAACCCCAACCCTATCCCTAACACTATCCCTATCCCAATCACTAACCCTATCCCTAACCCTAACCCCAACCCTATCCTTAACCCTATCCCTAATCCTAACCCTAACCTTATCCCTAATCCTAACCCTATTCCTAACCCTAACCCAATCCCTGAACCCAACCCTATCCCTAACCCTTACCCTATCCTAAACCCCCATCCCTTTCCCTAACCCTAACCCTATCCCTCACCTTATCCCTAACTCTAACCCTAATCCCTAATTCTAACCCTAACCCCAACCCAAACCCTAACCCCACACCTAACCCTAACCCCATCCCTAACCCTAACCCCATCCCTATCCCTAACCCTTACCCTATCCCTAACCCTAACCCCAACCCCAACCCCAACCCTAACCCTGTCCTTCACCCTAATCCTATCCATAACCCTAACCCTAACCTAACCCTAACCTAACCCTAACCCTATCCCTAACCTTAACCCTAACCCTATCCCTAAAAATAACTCTAACCCCACCCTATCCCTAATCCTTATCCTAACCCTATCCCTAACCCCAACCCTAAACCCTAACCCTATCCCTAATCCTAACCATAACCCTAACCCCAACCCTATCCCTAAACGTATCCTTAACCCTATCCTTAACCCTAACCCTATCCCTAATCCTAACCCCAACCCTATCCGTAACTCTAACCCTATCCCTAATCCTAACAAGAACTCTAACCCTAACCCTATCCCTAACCCTATCCCTAACCTTATCCCTAAGCCTAACCCTTACTCTATCATTAATCCTAACCCTAACCCTAACCCCAACCCTATCCCTGACCCTAACCCTATCCCTAATCCTAATCCTAACCCTATCCCTAACCATAACCCTAAACCCAACCCTATCCCTAACCCTAAACCTAACCCTATCCCTAATCCTAACCCTATCCCTAATCCAAACCTTATCCCTAACCCTAACCCAATACCTAACCCCAATCCTTTCCCTAACCCCAACCCTATCCCTAACCCTAACCCTATCCCTAACCCCCAACACTTTCCCTAACCCTAACCCTAACCCAATCCCTAACCCTATCCCTAGCCCTAACCTTATCCCTAACTCTAACCCTAATCCCTAATTCTAACCCTAACCCCAACCCTATCCCTAACCCTAACCCCATCCCTAACCCTATCCCTAACCCCATCCCTAACCCTAACCCCATCCCTAACCCTATCCCTAACCCTTACCCTAACACTATCCTTAACCTTAACCCTAACCCTAACCCTATCCCTAACCCATACCCCAATCCTGACCCTAACCCTAACCCCGACCCCAACCTTAAACCTAACCTTAACCCTAACCCTATCCCAAACCCTAACCCTAACTGCAACCCTATCCATATTCCTATCCCTAACCCTAACCCTATCCCTAATCCTTACCCTATCCCTAACCCCAACCCTATCCCAAACCCTAACCCTAACTGCAACCCTATCCATAACCCTATCCCTAACCCTATCCCTAATCCTTACCCTAACCCTATCCCTAACCCTAACCCCAACCCTATCCCTAACCCTATCCCTAACCCTATCCTTAACCCTAACCCCCACCCTGACCCTAACCCTGACCAAAATCCTAACACTATCCCTAACCCTAACCCCTATCCCTAACCTTAACCCTATCCCAAACCCTAATCATTACCGCAACCCTATCAATAACCCTAATCCTAACTCTATCCCTAATCCTTACCCTAACCTATCCCTAACCCCAACCCTAACCCTAAACATATCCCTAACCCCAATCTCAACCCCATCCCTATCTCTAACCCTATCCCTAACCCAATCCCTAAACCTAACCCCAACCCTATCCCTAATCCTAACCCTATCCCTATCCCTGTCCCTATCCCCATCCCTAACCCCAACCCTATCCCTAACCCTATCCCTAACCCAACCCCCAACCCGATCCCTAACCCTACCCCAAACCCTATCCCTAATCCTATCACTAACCCTGACCCCATCCCTAACCCTATCCCTAACCTTAACCATATCACTAACCCTAATCCTAACCCTAACCCCAACCCTATCTTTAACCCTATCCTTAACCCTATCCCTATCCCTAATCCTAACCCTAACCCTATCCCTAACCCAACCCCCAACCCGATCCCTAACCCTACCCCAAACCCTATCCCTATTCCTATCACTAACCCTGACCCCATCCCTAACCCTATCCCTAACCTTAACCATATCACTAACCCTAATCCTAACCCTAACCCTAACCCCAACCCTATCCTTAACCCTATCCCTATCCCTAATCCTAACCCTAACCCTAATCCTAACCCCAACCCTATCCCTAACCCTATCCCTATCCCTAAGCCCAACCCTATCCCTAACCATATAAGGGTGTGTGTAGTTCCGCGCTTAGGATGGGGGGTATATATGTACAATTGAACACCGCACCTAGCTGCTGCCCACTTCAAAAATGCGACCCTGGAAGGGGAGCACTTAAAGAAATATAAAGGAGGAAGGAAGTGATTGGCGCTGCCTGGTGGGGTGTTATGGGAATGTATACGTAGGGTACTATGCTTCTAGTAGGATATCCTATAGAAGCCTGTGTAATAATTTAATATTGGAATCTGTGTATAATCAACTAAAATCTGATAAATGACAGACCTGTATAAAACCAGAGCGGGTCTATGTGTAATTTCTAAAAATGAAATAGAACCCTATATACATAGCATCAATAAATAAATTTCATACGTACAAAATGTGCAAAGAGAGGTGCAAAAAGTAAATAGAAAAGGTGGAGTGCTAGAAAATAAAATAAAAATTGATCCAATGTGATCCAGTAATAAGTATGTGACCATAAAATGACAATTGGTAAGTATGCTATAAAAATTCTTAATAAAAGTAAAGTAACTAATAGCGTATATATGCTTCTCCAGATGACGTCAGTGAGACGAAACCGGTCGAGAGCGTGACCACGTCATTTCCGTCTACTGAACCCGAGGCTTGGGACGCACATCCGGCGGTCGGAACGCACGCTACATTCAGACGTGCACCGCAAGAGAGGAGGTTGCGGCTCCTATGCCAGACGGGCATACCTTTTGAATTTTATACTTTGTTAGTACATGTCTTTTTTTATATAATAAAGCTGTTCTGTGAAACAATTTTACACTATTGGAGGCTCCTTCCCTTTTTCTTCTGCATACCCGGGCACTGTACTGGATTCCTATTTATACCTATTGAGCTGACATCTTCATTACTACTACGGAGCAATACCAAGGCCATAGGAGACCCTGATTGCCAGTGTGTGGGAGCGATCCCCTAATAATCGACCCGCTGTTTACCCCTGTAGGGGTAAGGGAATCTGGTAAGCGCAGGACCCCAGGCTTAGGGGAACACTTTTTCCTTCTGCCCACCCACCATACTTTGGGCATAGAGAAAAGAGCACTTCAAAACCACCATATATGGACCTCACTTATTTAGGACTCTTTTTGGACTTTTAAACCACCGAGACGGCACATTTACTTGGATCCATTTGTTGGATTATTTTAACTGACTCTTTTGTCTGTATTTTTTCATTTTGGTACCGCTAGTTTGGCACGGATATATTCACCAAGGAATTGGTTCACCTTTGCACTTTTTGCACTTATTTATTTATTGGGAATTATTTATTCATTCATTTTTTCCACCTATATTTATTGGCACTTTTAAGAGCATACTTATCAATTGTCACTTTATGGTCATATAAACGCTATTAGTTACTTTACTTTTATTAAGAATTTTTATAGCATACTTACCAATTGTCATTTTATGGTCACATACTTATTACTGGATCACATTGGATCAATTTTTATTTTATTTTCTAGCACTCCACCTTTTGTATTCACTTTTTGCACCTCTCTTTGCACATTTTGTACGTATGAAATTTATTTATTGATGCTATGTATATAGGGTTCTATTTCATTTTTAGAAATTACACATAGACCCGCTCTGGTTTTATACAGGTCTGTCATTTATCAGATTTTAGTTGATTATACACAGATTCCAATAATAAATTATTACACAGGCTTCTATAGGATATCCTACTAGAAGCATAGTACCCTACGTATACATTCCCATAACACCCCACCAGGCAGCGCCAATCACTTCCTTCCTCCTATCCCTAACCATAACCCTTTCCCTATCACTAAACCTATCCCTTACCCCAACCATAACCCTAAACCTAACCCTATCCCTAACCCCAACCCTATCCCTAACACTATCCCTAACCCCAACCTTATCCCTAACCCTAACCTTATCCCTAATCCTAACCCTATTCCTAACCCTAACCCAATCCCTAACCCCAACCCTTTCCCTAAACCCAACCCTATCCCTAACCCTAACTCTAACCCTAACCCTATCCTAAACCCCCAACCCTTTCCCTAACCCTATCCCTAACCCTATCCCTAACCTTATCCCTAACTCTAACCCTAATCCCTATCCCTAATTCTAACCCTAACCCCAACCCCATCCCTAACCCCACCACTAACCCTAACCCCATCCCTAACCCTATCCCTAACCCAATCCCTATCCCTAACACTTACCCTATCCCTAACCCCAACCCTATCCCTAACCCTATCCCTAACCCTGTCCTTCACCCTAATCCTATCCCTAACCCTAAACCTAACCTAACCCTAACCCTAATCCTAACCCTATCCCTAACCTTAACCCTAACCCTATCCCTAAAAATAACCCTAACCCAACCCTATCCCTAATCCTTACCCTAACCCTATCCCTAACCCCAACCCTAAACCCTAACCCTATTCCTAATCCTTAACCCTAACCCTATCCCTAATCCTAACCCCAACCCTATCCCTAACTCTAACCCTATCCCTAATCCTAACAAGAACTCTAACCCTAACCCTATCCCTAACCATTACCCTAACTCTAACGCTATCCCTATCCTTAACCCTATGCCTAACCCTTACTCTATCATTAATCCTAACCCTAACCCCAACCCTATCCCTATCCCTATCCCTAACCCTATCCCTAACCCTGACCCTAACCCTATCCCTAATCCTAACCCTATATCTAACCCCAACCATAACCCTAAACCCAACCCTATCCCTAACCCTAAACCTAACCCTATCCCTAATCCTAACCCAAACCTTATCCCTAATCCTAACCCCATCCCTAACCCTAACCCAATCCCTAACCCCAACCCTATCCCTAACTCTAACCCTATCCCTAACCCCCAACCCTTTCCCTAACCCTAACCCTATCCCTAACCCTAACCCTAACCTTATCCCTAACTCTAACCCTAATCCCTATCCCTAATTCTAACCCTAACCCCAACCCTATCCCTTACCCCATCCCTAACCCTAACCCCATCCCTAACGCTTTCCCTATCCCTAACCTTAACCATATCACTAACCCTAATCCTAACCCCAACCCTATCCCTAACCCTATCCTTAACCCTAACCCTAACCCTAATCCTAATCCTAAACCTATCCCTAATCCTAACCCCAACCCTATCTCTATCCCTAACCCTATCCCTAACCCTTACCCTATCCTCCTTAACCCTAACCCTATCCCTAACCCATACCCCAATCCTGACCCTAACCCCGACCCCAACCTTAAACCTAACCTTAACCCTAAACCTATCCCAAACCCTAACCCTAACTGCAACCCTATCCATAACCCTATCCCTAACCCTAACCCTAACCCTATCCTTAATCCTTACCCTAACCCTATCCCTAACCCTAAACCCAACCCTATCCCTAATAGGGATGATCGAACTTTTGAAAAGTTCGGTTCGACCAGAACACCCGAATTTCAGGAAAGTTCGGTTCGGATTCCAGAACCCCATTAAAATCAATGGGACCTGAAATTCTGTAATCAAAAAAACCCATTTTGAAGCCCTAAAACCCAATAAATGCCCCTAAAAAGTGCCTAGGGTTCTGGGTCATGCCCCAGGGACTATTAATCACACAAAAAAAGTTCTTAAAAATTGTCGTTTTTGATAGAGAGCCAATTATTGAAAAAATTAAAAAAAAAAAAAAAAAAAAAAAAAAAGAGATTTCTTTGCATTTAGTGTCTAAGGGGTCTAAAGGGTGTACCTGTGAAGTTTCAGCTCTGTAGCATGTCCAGAACCAGAATTATAGCATACCAAACCTTCAAAAATGACTTTTTTGCTTAACCGCACCTTTCTTTTGCTCCTAATCAACGTCACAGCCAATGTGTATGATGGGGACATAATGCAGAGCACTGGGAACAAGATTAGAGTTTTTTTTGGAAAAAGGTGCTGTCTCTTTAAATGTGCATATAATTAACGGGTGTATTTCCACAATGGGGCTATTATTACCAAATGTTTTCAAGAAGTCCAAAGATGTATGTAATTGCACTTTATTTCATGTAAAATGGTGTTTGGTGCACTTTAACTTGAATTCTCACAAGAAACAGACATATATGCACGGATACATTGAGGGTTAGGGTTAGGGGTAGGGGCCACAATGTAGTGCAGAGTGAACAAGATTAGAGATGTTTTGGATGAATACTGTTGTCTCTTGACTTTGAATAGAAGTAAAGGATGCTTAAAAATTGGGCCTTTGGTGGTGCCGACGATGCCTTGACACCATATCCCTATGAAAGTGCTGGTAATGAAGGCAATAATTGCCTTTGTAAGGAAAAAAATTACAATGATATGCATCTGTGTGACAGGTGCGCAAAAATTGTTGTTTGGGTGTTGGCAGAGCCATACCACTGTAAGCCCAAAGAGCTGGTGTTGAAGAAGGCGTAAAAATTATGAAGGTGTGCACCTGTGGAACAGGTTCGCAAACATGGTAGTTTTTGTTTAGCATAGCCTCCCCACCTTAACCCCAAAGAGCTGGTGTTGAAGGAGGCCCAAAAATTGTAAAGGTGTGCACCTGTGGAACAGGTTCGCAAACATGGTAGTTTTTGTTTAGCATAGCCTCCCCACCTTAACCCCAAAGAGCTGGTGTTGAAGGAGGCCCAAAAATTGTAAAGGTGTGCACCTGTGGAACAGGTTCGCAAACATGGTAGTTTGTGTTTAGCATAGCCTCCCCACCTTAACCCCAAAGAGCTGGTGTTGAAGGAGGCCCAAAAATTGTAAAGGTGTGCACCTGTGGAACAGGTTCGCAAACATGGTAGTTTTTGTTTAGCATAGCCTCCCCACCTTAACCCCAAAGAGCTGGTGTTGAAGGAGGCCCAAAAATTGTAAAGGTGTGCACCTGTGGAACAGGTGCGCAAACATGGTAGTTTTTGTTATAACCAAAATGAGGTTCTGTGAACGTAAAGAGAATGAGAGGAGGGTTTGAGGGTGGCACCATGGTCCAGGCTTAAACTGAGGCTCAGCTGCCACATCACAACGATAGCCTAGTCTACAAGGTCTGCATCAGGTGCATCAAAGCTTGATATCCACGACTGATTCATTTTAATGAATGTCAAACGGTCGACTGAGTCGGTGGAGAGTCTCTTTCGATGGTCTGTGACGAATCCTCCTGCTGCGCTGAATGCCCGTTCCGATAGGACACTGGAAGCAGGGCAGGCCAACAACTCCATGGCATACTGGGCCAGTTCTGGCCAGTGTTCTAATCTTAAGACCCAGTATGCCAGTGGATCGGCATCGTCACATGAAAAGCCCTCTGTGTCACTTTGTGCCCTCACGTAATCGTCCACCACGTGATGCAGACGCTGTCGATGCGATGTGGCAGCTGAGAGGCCTGGGCGGTGAGGACTAAAAAAAGACCGAAAGGCATCCGTCAACCGCACGCCTTCTCCAACGCTCCTCTCGTGACCACCAGTAGAATCCATGGTAGGTTGTCCCCGCCCCTGCACCCTACAGGAGTCGGGGAACGTGTTCACCAGAATCCTCTTGAGACTGTCCTCAAGGGATTTGATCCTGTGGACTCTCTGGGTGGATGGGAAAAGCTCCGAGACTTTAGACTTGTACCGGGGGTCAAGTAGGGTGGCCAACCAATAGTGGTTAGTCTCTTTAATGGCCTTGATTCTGGGGTCCTTTCGCAGGCTCTGAAGCATGATGTTTCCCATGCGTCGCAAATTAGCGAAGGCCTGAGAAGCTGACTCCTTGGGGTCACTCAAAACCACATTATCTTGAACGGGCTCCTCCTCCTCCCAGCTACGCACTACTCCAAAGTGTCCCGAGGGAGTCAAACTAGGCCTTGCAGATTGCCGCATGTCTTCCTCCTCCTCCTCCTCCAACCCTGCAAAAGTTCCCGCAGAATCGTCCTCCTCCTCCTCCTCTTCCACCCCTGGATCCTGCTCGGGCCTCTGGGAGCTAGGCATAATGGGGTCAGGATTCTCAGGATAAAGGGGGCCTTGAGAGGCAAGGAAGTCCTCCTCTTCCTCCTGCTGCTCTGCCTCCAGTGCCCTGTCCATTATGCCACGCAGAGTGTGCTCCAACAAAAACAGTACCGGTAGGGTGTCACTGATGCATGTGCTGTCCCGGCTGACCATCCTTGTGGCCTCCTCAAATGGCGAGAGGACAGCGCATGCATCCTTAATCAAAAGCCACTGCCGTGGTGAAAAGAAGCCCAGGCGCGCAGAGCCAGTGCTGGTGCCGTACTCGCATAGGTATTCATTGAGGGCCCTCTGCTGCGTGTACAGGCGCTGCAGCATAGGCAAGGTGGAGTTCCAGCGGGTGGGCATGTCACAGATGAGGCGGTGTACCGGCAGGTGAAACTCGCGCTGCACTTCGGCCAAACGTGCAGTGGCACTGTACGACCGCCTGAAGTGACTGCACACCCTTCTTGCCATCCTTAGCACATCCTGCATTCCCGGGTACGAGTTCAAAAAATGCTGTACCACGAAATCCAGGCATGGCACATGGATTAACTTTCCCTGACGAAGGGCGGCCAGGAGGTTTGACCCATTATCAGTAACCACCATCCCTGGCTGCAGCTGGCGTGGTGTCAACCACCTCTGGGCCTGTGCCTGCAGAGCCCCAAGAATCTGAGGGGCAGTGTGCTGCCTGTCCCCTAGACACACAAGCTGCAGCACTGCGTGACACCTTTTGGCCTGAGACATAGAATAGCCCTTTGAACGTTTACGTGGTACCTCATCATATTCAAAGGACAATTCTGCAGAGGAGGGCATGGAGGAGGTAGAGGAGGAGGAGCAGGAGGGGGTAGAAGTGATCGATCTACCCGGATCAGCGACACCACCAGCTGTTTGCAGACGTGGGGGCAACACTGGCTGCAGCACCGAGCCCTGGCTACAATCCCTTCCGCTGGCAAGCAGTGTCACCCAGTGAGCAGTGACAGAAATGTACTGTCCCTGCCCATGTTTGCTTGACCAAGTGTCAGCCGTCAAGTGTATCTTACGGCTGACTGACTTGGCCAGGGACGACACTACATTGCCTTCCACATGTTGGTATAGGGATGGCAGGGCCTTACGGGCAAAGTAATGCCGACTTGGCACCTGCCACTGTGGAACTGCACATTTTGCGAAGTCATGGAAGGGAGCAGACTCTACCAGGTTAAAAGGTAATAGTTGCAGAGCCAGTAGTTTAGCCAAACTACTGTTTAGACGCTGGGCATGTGGGTGGCGGGGAGTATACATTTTTTTTCGTTCCAGCATGTGTGGAATCGAAATTTGGCGTCTAGATGTTACAGCTGGTGGTGTGCTGGAGGTAGATGCGACACTGCGTGCTATATCATCATCCCTGTCAGTGGAGGCTGCCAACAGGTGACGAGTGACTATAGCAGGGCCAGGAACAGACTGATGTGCAGGTGGAGCAGGTGGAGCATGAGGAGGAGCGCGAGGAGGACTAGGAGGCCGACTGACCGATCTTTGGCCCTTTTGTGGGTTCTTTAAATGCTCCTGCCAACGGACCGAGTGGTGGGTTGTCAAATGCCTGTTTAGGCAGCTTGTACCCAGGTGGTTGACATTTCTGCCACGTTTTATACCCTTCTTACAAATCTTGCAGATCGCAACTGTTTTGTCTGCATGGGATGTCTCAAAAAGTCCCAGCAAGATGAGGTGTGTATAGTGGCCCGGGAGACAACAGGTGCGGCCTTAGATGGAGCGGGCCGTCTGCCCTCCCCTCTTGCTTGCTCTGCCTCCTCCTCAACCTCAGACCCAACATCTGACTCCATCAAAGACTGAGCATCAGGCCTGGCCTGGGAGACAACAGGCGCGGCCTTAGATGGAGCGGGCCGTCTGCTCTCCCCTCTTGTTTGCTCTGCCTCCTCCTCAACCTCAGACCCAACATCTGACTCCATCAAAGACTGAGCATCAGGCCTGGCCCGGGAGACAACAGGTGTGGCCTTAGATGGAGCGGGCCGTCTGCTCTCCCCTCTTGCTTGCTCTGCCTCCTCCTCAACCTCAGACCCAACATCTGATTCCATCAAAGACTGAGCATCAGGCCTGGCCCGGGAGACAACAGGTGCGGCCTTAGATGGAGCGGGCCGTCTGCTCTCCCCTCTTGTTTGCTCTGCCTCCTCCTCAAACTCAGACCCAACATCAGACTCCATAAAGGACTGAGCATCAGGCTGGAGTAGATGGCCGACACTGTGGTCAAACAGCTCAGCTGACTCCTCTGTCATGTCTGAAGTTGGGTCTAAGGGAGGACGTGAGGTGGACATGGACTCATCTGTATTTGTTCTGACAACTGCAGAAGACTGACCACTTTTCTCTGCCTGGGTCACTGTAGTTGCAGATGATGCCGATGATGAGGGTTTGGTCATATAGTCCACCACCTCCTGTACATACTGTGGAGGTATAGCTTGGCCACTGCCGGAGAACAATCCAAATGGTGGCCTGGCTGAGGACTGACCACCACGTCCACCCCTGCCTCTAGACACCCTAGAAGCTGTGCCCCTTTCCACAGCAGGGCCACATATGCCTTTTCTTGGTCTACCAGGCATATTTGTCACTGATGCGTTGGCAACTGTGTGCGTTGAAAAACGCACACTGCTATGTGACCCACAGTTGTCGCTGGATACAGCACAGCAGATGCGTGTCACGCACAGTTGCAAAGGCTTTTGCACAGTGGACCTAACGCTTTGAACAACAGGTGTTAAGTTGTCACTGATGCGTTGGCAACTGTGTGCGGTGAAAAACGCACACTGCTATGCGACCCACAGTTGTCGCTGGATACAGCACAGCAGATGCGTGTCACGCACAGTAGCAAAGCCTTTTGCACAGTGGACCTAACGCTTTGAACAACAGGCGTTAGGTTGTCACTGATGCGTTGGCAACTGTGTGCGGTGAAAAACGCACACTGCTATGCGACCCACAGTTGTCGCTGGATACAGCACAGCAGATGCGTGTCACGCATAGTTGTAAAGGCTTTTGCACAGTGGACCTAACGCTTTGAACAACAGGCGTTAGGTTGTCACTGATGCGTTGGCAACTGTGTGCGGTGAAAAACGCACACTGCTATGCGACCCACAGTTGTCGCTGGATACAGCACAGCAGATGCGTGTCACGCACAGTTGCAAAGCCTTTTGCACAGTGGACCTAACGCTTTGAACAACAGGCGTTAGGTTGTCACTGATGCGTTGGCAACTGTGTGCGGTGAAAAACGCACACTGCTATGCGACCCACAGTTGTCGCTGGATACAGCACAGCAGATGCGTGTCACGCACAGTTGCAAAGGCTTTTGTACAGTGCACCTAACGCTTTGAACAACAGGCGTTAAGTTGTCACTGTATTTTGCTGCCTAGCAAGCACGTATACCTGCTGTGATACAGCAGCACTGTGCAACGTGCTCACTAAACAGAACCCTCACACTTTCCCTACAGAAACTCAATTATTAAATATAACTAATGTAGTACAAAGTTCCCTAACTACACTAGATATCCCTTTCCACTAAATAGAAAGCTCCATACAGCAGAAGACTGACACTGTCCCTTAAGTTTTTTTTTTTTTTGTAACTCTAAGAACCAGCACAATCGCTGTATCTAACTACACTGGCTGTAAGCTAAATACAATTCTGCTATATGGAGCTTTAGAACCACTAGATATGTAGAAAATGTAGTGTAGCAAAGCAGGAGTCAGAGAACTGCTTCAACTCTCTTCAACAGGCTCTGGATCACTGTGCTAGGGGTTAGGCGGGGCCATCTTATATAGTGTGGGGCATATTCACTCCTGATTGGCCTCTGGTCCCCGTAGTCACTCCAATCACGTTCCTAGGAGACTCCTGCCCCCTCATTGGCTTTTGCAGACGTTTCTGGGCCAATCACGGGCTTTTAAAGCCCAGTTCCTGTTCCAGTGCATTTTGGGCGGTTCTGGTGGCCGAATACCGAACTTTTACCGCAAAAAGTTTGGTATTCGGCCGAATATCGAACATCCAATGTTCGGGTCGAACCAATGGTCGACCTGAACCGTTCGATCATCCTTAATCCCTAACCCTATCCTTAACCCTAACACTAACCCCCACCCTGACCCTAACCCCGACCAAAACCCTAACACTATCCCTAACCCTAACCCCTATCCCTAACCTTAACCAAAACCCTATCCCAAACCCTAACCCTAACCGCAACCCTATCAATAACCCTAATCCTAACCCTATCCCTAATCCTTAGCCTAACCTGTCCCTAACCCCAATCTCAACCCCATCACTATCTCTAACCCTATCCCTAACCCTATCCCTAAACCTAACCCCAACCCTATCCCTAATCCTAACAATTTCCCTATCCCTGTCCCTATAACCATCCCTAACCCCAACCCTAACCCAACCCCAAACCCTATCCCTAACCCTATCCCAAACCCTATCCCAAACCCTAACCCTATCCCTAATCCTATCCCTAATCCTAACTCTATCCCTAACCCTTTCCCTAACCCTTACCCTATCCCTAACCCCAACCCTATCCCTAACCCTATCCCTAACCCTGTCCTTCACCCTAACCCTATACCTAACCCTATCCCTAAAACTAACCCTTTCCCTAACCCTAACCCCAACCCTATTTCTAACGCTAACCTTATCCCTAAACCTATCCCTAATCCTAACCCTATCTTTAACCTTAACCCTAACCCTATCCCTAACCCTAACCCCAACCCTATCCCTAATCCTAACCCTATCCCTAATCGTTACCTTAACCCTAACCCCAACCCTAACATTATCCCTAAACCTAACCTAACCCTAACCATATCCCTAAGCCTAACCCCAACCCTATCCCTAACACTATCCCTAATGCTAACCCTAACACTATCCCTAACCCTAACCCCAACCCTATCCCTAACCCTAACGCTAACCCTTACCCTATCCCTAACCCCAACCCTATCCCTAATCCTTACCCTATCCCTATCATTAATCCTAACCCTAACCCTATCCCTAACCCTGACCCTAACCCTATCCTTAATCCTAACCCTAACCATAACCCTAAACCCAACCTTATCCCAAACCCTAACCCTAATCCTAACCCTAAACTTATCCCTAATCCTAACCCTATCCCTAACCCTAACCCAAACCCTTTCCCTAACCCCAACCCTATCCCTAACCCTAACTCTAACCCTAACCCCCAACCCTTTCCCTTACCCTAACCCTAACCTTATCCCTAACTCTATCCCTTACCCCATCCCTATCCCTAACCTTAACCATATCACTAACCCTAATCCTAACCCTAACCCCAACCCTATCCCTAACCCTATCCCTAATCCCAACCCTATCCCTAACCCTATTCCTATCCCTAACCCTATCCCTTACCCCAACCCTATCCCTAACACTATCCCTATCCCTAACCCTATCCCTAATCATAACCCTAACCTTATCCCTAATCCTAACCCTACTCCTAACCCAATCCCTAACCCCAACCCTTTCCCTAATACCCAACCCTATCCCTAACCCTAACTCTAACCCTAACCCTATCCTAAACCCCCAACCCTTTTCCTAACCCTAACCTTATCCCTAACTCTAACCCTAATCCCTATCCCTAATTCTAACCCTCTAACCCTAACCCCAACCCTAACCCTATCCCTAACCCCACCCCTAACCCTAACCCAATCCCTAACCCTATCCCTAACCCCATCCCTATCCCTAACCCTTACCCTAACCCTATCCCTAACCCTGTCCTTCACCCTAATCCTATCCCTAACCCTAAACCCAACCTAACCCTAAACCTAACCCTATCTCTAAAAATAACCCTAACCCCAACCCTATCCCTAATCCTTACCCTATCCCTAACCCTAAACCCCAACCCTATCCCTAATCCTAACCATAACCCTAACCCCAACCCTATCCCTAATCCTAACCCCAACCCTATCCCTAATTCTAACCCTATCCCTAATCCTAACAAGAACTCTAACCCTAACCCTATCCCTAATCCTAACCATTACCCTAACTCTAACCCTATCCCTAACCTTAACCCTATGCCTAACCCTTACTCTATCTTTAATCCTAACCCTAACCCCAACCCTATCCCTAACCCTGACCCTAACCCTAATCCTAACCCTATCCACCCTAAACCCAAAGCTATCCCTAACCTTAACCCTAACCCCAACCCCAACTCCAACCCTATCCCTAACCCTGTCCTTCACCCTAATCCTATCCCTAACCCTAAACCTAACCTAACCCTAAACCTAACCCTATCCCTAACCTTAACCCTAACCCTATCCCTAAAAATAACCCTAACCCCAACCCTATCCCTAATCCTTACCCTAACCCTATCCCTAACCCCAACCCTAAACCCTAAACCCTAATCCTAACCACAACCCTATCCCTAATCCTAACCCCAACCCTATCCCTAACTCTAACAAGAACTCTAACCCTAACCCTATCCCTAATCCTAACCATTACCCTAACTCTAACCCTATCCCTAACCTTAACCCTAACCCTATGCCTAACCCTTACTCTATCATTAATCCTAACCCTATCCCTATCCCTAACCCTAACCCTATCCCTAATCCTAACCCTATCCCTAACCCCAACCATAACCCTAAACCCAACCCTATCCCTAACCCTAACCCAAACCTTATCCCTAATCCTAACCCTAACCCAATCCCTAACCCTTACCCCAACCCTTTCCCTAACCCCAACCCTATCCATAACTCTAACCCTATCCCTAACCCCCAACCTTTTCCCTAACCCTATCCCTAACCCTAATCTTATCCCTAACTTTAACCCTAATCCCTATCCCTAATTCTAACCCTAACCCCACCCCTTACCCTATCCCTAACCCTAACCCCATCCCTAACGCTATCCCTATCCCTAACCTTAACCATATCATTAACCCTAATTCTAACCCTAACCCCAACCCTATCCCTAATTCTATCCTTAACCCTAACCCTAATCCTAACCCTATCCCTAATCCTAACCCCAACCCTATCCCTAACCCTATCCTTAACCCTAACCCTATCCCTAACCCCAACCCTATCCCTATCGCTAACCCTATCCTTTACCCCAACCATAACCCTAAACCCAACCCTATCCCTAACCCTAACCCCAACCCTAACACTATCCCTATCACTAACCCTATCCCTAACCCCAACCCTAATCCTAACCCTAACCTTAACCCTATGCCTAACCCTTACTCTATCTTTAATCCTAACCCTAACCCTATCCCTAACCCTGACCCTAACCCTATCCCTAATCCTAACCCTATCCACCCTAAACCCAACCCTATCCCTAACCTTAACCCCAACCCCAACCCTATCCCTAACTCTGTCCTTCACCCTAATCCTAACCCTAACCCCATCCCTAACCCTATCCCTATCCCTAACCTCAACCATAAACCCAACCCTAACCCTATCCCTACCCCTAATCCTAACCCTTAACCAAAACCCTAACCCCACCCCTATCCCTAATAGGGATGATCGAACTTTTGAAAAGTTCGGTTCGACCAGAACACCCGAATTTCCCGAAAGTTTGGTTCGGATTCCCGGACCCCATTGAAATCAATAGGACCCGAACTTCGGGAATCAAAAAACACCATTTTGAAGCCCTAAAACCTAATAGATGCCCCTAAAAAGTGCTTAGGGTTCTGGGTCATGCCCCAGGGACTATGAATTAGGCAAAAAAAAGTTCTTAAAAATTGTCGTTTTTGATTGAGAGCCAATTATTGAAAAGATTATTGAAAAAAAAGAGATTTCTTTGGATTTAGTTTCTGGGGGCTCTAAAAAAGTGTACATGTGAAGTTTCAGCTCTGTAGCATGTACAGAACCAGAATTATAGCATGCCAAACCTTCAAAAATGACTTTTTTGCTTAGCGGTGTCTTTCTTTTGCTCCTAATCAACTGCACTGCCAATGTGTATGATGGGGACATAATGCAGTGCACTGGGAACAAGAGTTTTTTTTTTTTTTTTGGAAAAAGGTGCTGTCTCTTTAAATGTGGATATAATTAACGGGTGTATTTTCACAATGGGGCTATTATTACCAAATGTTTTCAAGAAGTCAAAAGATGTATGTAGATGCAATTTATTTCATGTAAAATGGTGTTTGGTGCACTTTAACTTGAATTCTCACAAGAAACAGACATATATGTACGGGTACATTGAGGGTTAGGGGTAGGGGCCACAATGTAGTGCAGAGTGAACAAGATTAGAGATGTTTTGGATGAATACTGTTGTCTCTTGACTTTGAATAGAAGTAAAGGATGCTTAAAAATTGGGCCTTTGGTGGTGCCGACGATGCCTTGACACCATAACCCTATGAAAGTGCTGGTCCTGTAGGCAATAATTGCCTTTGTGAGGAAAAAAAAATTGCAATGATATGCATCTGTGAAAAAAATTGTTGTTTGGGTGTTGGCGGAGCCATACCACTGTATGCCAAAAGAGCTGGTGTTGAAGTAGGTGAAAAAATTAAGATGTGTACCTGTGGATCAGGTGAGCAAACATTGTGTTTTGGGTGTTGGCGGAGCCTCCCCACCGTAAACCCAAAGAGCTGGTTTTGAAGAAGGCGTAAAAATTATGAAGATGCGTACCTGTGGAACAGGTGCGCAAACATGGTATCTTTGGTGTTGGCGGAGCCTCCCCACCGTAAGCCCAAAGAGCTGGTGTTGCAGAAGGCCAAAAAATTATGAAGGTGTGCACCTGTGGAACAGGTGCGCAAACATGGTATTTTTGGTGTTGGCGGAGCCTCCCCACCATAAGCCCAAAGAGCTGGTGTTGCAGAAGGCCAAAAAAAAATTAATCTTTTCTAGTGGAAACTAGAATGAGGTTCTGTGAACCTAAACAGAATGAGAGGAGGGTTTGAGGGTGGCACCCTGGTCCAGGCTTAAACTGAGGCTCAGCTGCCACATCACAACGATAGACTAGTCTACAAGGTCTGCATCAGGTGCATCAAAGCTTGATATCCACGACTGATTCATTTTAATGAATGTCAAACGGTCGACTGAGTCGGTGAAGAGTCTCGTTCGATGGTCTGTGATGAATCCTCCAGCTGCGCTGAATGCCTGTTCTGATAGGACACTGGAAGCAAGGCAGACCAACAACTCCATGGCATACTGGGCCAGTTCAGGCCAGTGGTCTAATCTTAAGACCCAGTATGCCAGTGGATCGGATTCGTCACATGAAAAGCCCTCTGTGTCACTTTGTGCCCTGACGTAATCGTCCACCATGTGATGCAGACGCTGTCGATGCGATGTGGCAGCTGAGAGGCCTGGGCGGTGAGGACTAAAAAAAGACTGAAAGGCATCCGTCAACCGCACGCCTTCTCCAACGCTCCTCTCGTGACCCGCAGTAGAGTCCATGGTAGGTTGTCCCCGTCCCTGCACCCTACGGGAGTCGGGGAACGTGTTCACCAGAATCCTCTTGAGACTGTGCTCAAGGGATTTGATCCTGTGGACTCTCTGGGTGGATGGGAAAAGCTCAGAGACTTTTGACTTGTACCGGTGGTCAAGTAGGGTGGCCAACCAATAGTGGTCAGTCTCTTTAATGGCCTTGATTCTGGGGTCCTTTCGCAGGCTCTGAAGCATGATGTTTGCCATGAGTCACACATTTGCAAAGGCCTGAGAAGCTGACTCCTCGGGGTCACTCAAAATGACACGATCTTGAACGTGCTCCTCCTCCTCCCAGCCACGCACTACTCCAAAGTGTCTTGAGGGAGTCAAAATAGGACTTGCAGATTGCCGCATGTCTTCCTCCTCCTCCTCCTCAAAGCCTGCAAAAGTTCCCGAAGAATTGTCCTCCTCCTCCTCTGCAACCCCTGGATCCTGCTCGGGCCTCTGGGAGCTAGGCATAATGGGGTCAGCATTCTCAGGATAAAGGGGGCCTTGAGAGACAAGGAAGTCATCCTCTTCCTCCTGATGCTCTGCCTCCAGTGCCCTGTCCATAATGCCACGCAGTGTGTGCTCCAACAAAAACAGTACCGTTAGGGTGTCACTGATGCATGCGCTGTCCCGGCTGACCATCCTTGTGGCCTCCTCAAATGGCGAGAGGACAGCGCATGCATCCTTAATCAAAAGCCACTGCCATGGTGAAAAGAAGCCCAGGCGCGCAGAGCCAGTGCTGGTGCCGTACTCGCATAGATATTCATTGAGGGCCCTCTGCTGCGTGTACAGGCGCTGCAGCATAGCCAAGGTGGAGTTCCAGCGGGTGGGCATGTCACAGACGAGGCGTTGTACCGGCAGGTGAAACTCACGCTGCACTTCGGCCAAACGTACAGTGGCACTGTACGACCGCTTGAAGTGACTGCACACCCTTCTTGCCATCCTTAGCACATCCTGCATTCCCGGGTACGAATTCAAAAACTGCTGTACCACGAGATTCAGGACATGCGCCAGGCATGGCACATGGGTCAACTTTCCCTGCCGAAGGGCGGCCAGGAGGTTTGACCCATTATCGGTAACCACCATTCCTGACTGCAGCTGACGTGGTGTAAACCAACTCTGGGCCTGTGCCTGCAGAGCCCCAAGAATATCAGGGGCAGTGTGCTGCCTGTCCCCTAGACACACAAGCTGCAGCACTGCGTGACACCTTTTGGCCTGAGACATAGAATAGACCTTTGAACGCTTACGTGGTACCTCATCCTATTCAAAGAACCATGCTGCAGAGGAGGGCATGGAGGAGGAGGAGCAGGAGGGGGTAGAAGTGATCGATCTACCCGGATCAGTGACACCACCAGCTGTTTGCAGACGTGGGGGCAATACTGGCTGCAGCACCGAGCTCTGGCTACAATCCCTTCCACTGGCAAGCAGTGTCACCCAGTGAGCAGTGACAGAAATGTACCGTCCCTGCCCATGTTTGCTTGACCAAGTGTCAGCCATCAGGTGTATCTTACGGCTGACTGACTTGGCCAGGGACGACACTACATTGCCTTCCACATGTTGGTATAGGGATGGCAGGGCCTTACGGGTAAAGTAATGCCGACTTGGCACCTGCCAAAATGTGGAACTGCACATTTTGCAAAGTCGCGGAAGGGAGCAGACTCTACCAGGTTAAATGGTAAGAGTTGCAGAGCCAGTAGTTTTGCCAAACTACTGTTTAGACGCTGGGCATGTGGGTGGCGGGGAGTATACTTTTTTTTCGTTCCAGCGTGTGTGGAATAGAAATTTGCCGTCTAGATGTTACAGCTGGTGGTGTGCTGGAGATAGATGCGACACTGCATGCTATATCATCATCCCTGTCAGTGGAGGCTGCCAACAGGTGATGAGTGACTATAGCAGGGACAGACTTATGTGCAGGTGAAGCACGAGGAGGAGTGCGAGGAGGACTAGGAGGCCGACTGTCCGATCTTTGGCCCTTTTGCGGGTTCTTCAAATGCTCCTGCCAATGGGCCAAGTGGTGGGTTGTCAAATGCCTGGTTAGGCAGCTTGTACCCAAGTGGTTGACATTTTTGCCACGTTTTATTCCCTTATGACAAATCTTGCAGATCGCAACTGTTCGATCTGCATGAGATGTCTCAAAAAAGGTCCAGCAAGAAGAGGATTTATAGTGGCCCGGGAGACAACAGGTGCGGCTTTAAATGGAGTGGGCCGTCTGCTCTTCCCTCTTGCTTGCTCTGCCTCCTCCTCAACCTCAGACCCAACATCAGACTCCATAAAGGACTGAGCATCAGGCGTGGCCCGGGAGACAACAGGTGCGGCCTTAGATGGAGTGGGCCATCTGCTCTCCCCTCTTGCTTGCTCTGCCTCCTCCTGAACCTCAGACCCAACATCAAACTCCATAAAGGACTGAGCATCAGGCTGGAGTAGATGGCCGACACTGTGGTCAAACAGCTCAGCTGACTCCTCTGCCATGTCTGAAGTTGGGTCTAAGGAAGGACTTGAGGTGGACATGGACTCATCTTTATTTGCTCTGCCAACTGCAGAAGACTGACCACTTTTCTCTGCCTAGGTCACTGTAGTTGCTGATGATGACGATGATGAGGGTTTGGTAATATAGTCCACCACCTCCTGTACGTACTGTGGACGTATAGCTTGGCCACTGCGGGAGAACAATCGCAATGGTGGCCTAGCTGAGGACTGACCACCACGTCCACCCTTGCCTCTAGACACCGTAGAAGCTGTGCCCCTTTCCGCAGCAGGGCCACGTATGCCTTTCCTTGGTCTACCTGACATAGTTATCACTGAGGCTTTGGCAACTCTGCGCGGTGAAATTCACCTGCAAAATACACACTGCTATGCGACCCAAAGTTGTCTCTAAATACAGCAGATGTGTGTGACGCAGAGTAGCAAAGCCTTTTGCATAGGCGTTAACTTGTCACTGAGGCTTTGACAACTCTGCGCATTGAAATTCACCTGCAAAACGCACACTGCTATGCGACCCAAAGTTGTCGCTAAATACAGCAGATGTGTGTATCGCTGCAATGTATTTTGCACAATAGCTGACTAGCAAGCACGTATACCTGCTGTAGATATATCAGCAGTGCAACGTGCTCACTAGACGGAACCTTGACACTTAAAAGTATCCCTACAAAAACTAGATTATTGAATCTAACTATAGTGGTATATAGTACCCTAACTACACTGCATATCCCTTTCTTCACACTAAAAGAACAGCTCCATACAGCAGAAGATAATTTCTAACTGACACTGTCCCTTTAATTTTTTTTTTTTTTTTCTGACTCAAACAGCACAATCGCTGTATTTCTAACTACACTGACAATCTGTCTGTAAGCTAACTGCTCTTCTGCTGATATGGAGCTTTACAAGCAATCGGCTATGCAGCAAACGTTGTGTAACAAAGCAGGAGTAACACAAATGCTTCCACTCTCTTCCACAGCCTCTATATTACAGTGCTAGAGGTTAGGCGGGGCTATGTTATATACTGGGAGGCGTATTCACTCCTGATTGGCCTCTGGTCCCCGTAGTCACTCCAATCACGTTCCTAGCAGACTTCTGCCCCCTCATTGGCTTTTACTGACGTTTCTGGGCCAATCACGGGCTTTTAAAGCCCACTTCCTGTCCCATTGCATTTTGGGCAGTTCTGGTGACCGAATTCCGAACTTTTACCGAAAAAAGTTCGGAATTCGGCCGAATTTCGAACACCCAATGTTCAGGTCGAACCGATGGTCGACCCAAACCGTTCGATCATCCCTAATCCCTAATCCTAACCCTAACCCAAACCCTATCCCTAATCCTAACCTTAACCCCAACCCTATCCCTAACCCCAAACCTATCCCTAACCCCAACCCTAACCCCAACCCTATCCCTATCCCTAACTCCAACCATAACCCTAAACCCAACCCTATCCCTAATCCTATCTCTAATGGAGATGGCCTTGCGGTTCGCCCGGCGGTAGGTTCGCGGCAAATTTTGCTTGTTCGCTATCCGCCAAATTTTTGGACACATATTTGTTTACATTGGGGAGAACTTTGACCCGTGACACAGCCGTCAGGTGGAACGGGACAGCCAAGTGAAACATTCCAGCACATGGACAGTCCCCCTACCCTATAAATAGACCCGATCTGGCGGCCATTTCACATTCCGCTTTCTGCCAGTGTAGGGAGAGGTCTGCTGTGCTCATCAGGGAGGGTTTGCTAGACACATATAGTGTTATGAAGATCCACAAAAGTCCTTTTCAGGGCTGGTATTTTTCAGTATAGGTCTACTAGTATCTTTTGAGCTTAGGGAGAGGTATCCAGTGGTTGCTTTAGGGGCAGTTAGAGATTGGCTGCAGTCAAACACAAATCGCTCTGTCAATGTGAATGGACCTATATGTATTAGACAATGTATTTAAAGCTGCTGTCAGTTCTGGCTGATTTATGGAAAAAATATATATATTTTTTGCTGTAAAAAAAAAAAAAAATTAGGGCAACTTTTTCAATTGCAATACTTCTGTTATGACATTGTCCATGTGCTGGGACTATTTGTGCACAGCTAGTATGTCTTTTGTGGCTGCAAATATGACCTAAAGGTTTTTAAAGTTCGCCTCCCATTAAAGTCAATGGGGCCCACCGCAAACTCGCGGTTTGCGGATGTAACGGCTATCCAGGTGGTGAGAGGGTATCAGCCATTGGGGACGTCCTTTTTTCCTGGCAAGTCCCTGTGTAGTAATGGAGTAGTAGAATCCCAACCATAGGATCCAAGAGGAGAGTCAGGTTCAGCTGTTGAATGACCGGGTAATAATGCTGGAAAATCCCCCTCCAGGAACGAGACGAAGCTACGTTTTGAAGGGTCAAGGAAAACAACACTTTATTGAAACCAGAATACAGGCTTTTATACACCTGGGGAGTATATCAGACACTACTTAAACAATGGCCTGACATCCACCCAGACAAATAGGTAAGGTCATTACCACACTTAACAAAAGCTGCCTCAGCCCAAATCAACATAATGTAGAAAAAAGCGCCTCGTTAATCAGCACACATTCCGTCTCTAGGCTGGCCATACCTTGACTTCATGGAATGTCCATATAAGGAGTCACTTCCTGGGGCTCACAGTGCAAAGAGAGATATGATAGCAGGGAGTGTAAATAACGCAAATCCTTCACACACATGAACCAGGTAAGCACAAATATTCTCTGTTAAAGGTAAGGGTCTGTTACACTGCTCCCCTTTTGTGGAACACTCCGGCAGACCCGGATTGATCCTTTTCGGGTCAACTTGGGGCTGTCCGACCGACTGTCAGGGTAAAAGTTCTGTTTGCCTGGACAGTCCGTCCGCGTTCCCATTCAACTTGCCAGGGCGGTATTGGATGGAGAAATTGTATGGTTGTAGTGCTAGGATCCATCTCAACAAGCGTCCATTATCTCCAGCCACTCAGTTCAACCATACCAAGGGATTATGATCTGTAATAAGGGTAAATTTTTGGCCATACAGATATGGTGTAAGTTTCTTTAGAGCCCAGACCAGGGCTAAACACTCCTTTTCCACTGCCACGTCTCTGGGTAACAATTTTCTACTCAGGTACGCGACAGGGTGTTCTCCTCCGTCTTCCCCGATCTGGCTTAGGTCTGCCCCCTTCCTTCATTTTTTTTTCAAAATTAGGCTAGGCACAGTTAGTGCCTTCGACGTGATATTCACGTAGTGTTGTGCTTAGTCTGTTAAGCCCACACTATAGTTTTGTTGGACTCCTATCTTGGAGTGCCTTTCCCTGTTTTTTACTGCGCTTTGCTATGATACCTACAAACCTCTCTCGGACCCGGCTGTAGCTGGGGTCTTATAACGTCAATTGAATAAATAGGGCCTCTAAAAGGGGGCAAATTTTGTATCAAATGCATAAAAATCAAGTAAACTTACTACTATTACAGGAAACACATTTTCGGGCTGACTCTGTACCCTCATGCTCCAATAAATATTTTAACAGGTGGTTTCATAGTACCAATCCATTCCAGAAGTCAAAAGGAGTATCTATTGCAATTCATAAATCGCTACCTATTGAGGTGATAGACCAGGTATCTGACCCACAAGGAAGGTATGTGTTTATAAAATTCTTACTTTGGGAGACTAAATTTACAGTAGCAAATTTTTACCTGCTTAATGTGGATCAGGTAACAACAGCTCTGAAGTTTTTAGAGCTTCTGTCCAATTTTGCAGAAGGGAAAATTCTATTGGGGGGGGGGGAATTTAACATCCTGCAGGATCCCCTGTTAGATTCATCGGCTTCGAGATCCGCAATTTCCTTCACTAAACTAAGGGCTTTTAAGCGGGCTCTATTTAATCTGCACTTGATAGATGTTTGGCGGATCCTGCATCCAAAAACTCGGGATTATACATATTTTTCATCAGTTCACCAAACTTCTAGCCGCATAGATTATTTTTTTGTGGCTCATAGCTGTTTAGACTGGTCCCCTATATGTGATATAAACTCTTTGGTATGGTCTGATCACTCTCCAATATATTTAACATTTCTCCTACCGGCTTCACCGACACGAGATTGGACCTGGCGCTTAAATGTCACTTTATTGATGAATTCAGAATGTATAAATCTGATTGAGGAGACTATTACTAATTTTTATAGTGACCATTTTTCTGATGAGACTTCTCTCCCCATTCAATGGGAGGCACTTAAGGCTGTTCTCCGTGGCTTTTTTATTCAGATAGGGTCTAGATTGAAGAAGGAACGTTCAGCGGCCAGAGAGGCCGCAGTTACACGCCTCCGTATTCTGGAAACGGAACATAAAAAAGCGCCCACAATGCAATCGTTGGCTGATGTATCGACGGCTCGTCTACATCTTAGAGAGCTGTATGAGACATCTGCCCGCAGATATTCTGATAAAATAGCTTTGCATCAATACAAATCTCAAGATAAATGTGGAAAGTACTTAGCTAGGACTCTGCATCCTAGGTCTCCATCTACTTTTATAACTCATATCCATGATGCTACTGGAGAATTAGTATTCTCCCCTAATAATATCGGGCAAACGTTTAAAGAATTTTACCACTCTTTATATAATATTTCGTCAACACTGACTTCAGATCAGTATGCCCTTTTGGAAGCAGACAAACTTTCTTATATTATGAAGACCGCTCTTCCGATCTTAGAAGGAGATGTAGTGGAAGAACTTGAATCGCCTATTACAGTAGAAGAGGCGGCGAGAGCGATCTCGACCACTCCTTCAGGGAAAAGTCCAGGCCCAGACGGTTTTACCCCTAAATCTTTTAAAGCTTTTTCTTCTCTTCTTGCTCCCTTCATGACTAAAATGTTTAATTCTCTGTCAGAAGACGTTTTGTTTGCGCCTCAAACGTTGGAGGCTCACATATCTCTAATCCCAAAACCCGACAAAGACCCATCTTTCTGTACAAATTATCGCCCCATATCTTTAATTGGGGTGGATCTTAAAATCTATGCCAGAGTTTTAGCAAATAGGCTGCAGTTGGTAATGCCTGAGTTGATCCATTTGGTTCAGGTGGGGTTTGTTGGGGGTCGAGAGGTAAGAGATATCACTTTAAAGACTCTACTTCTGATGGATTATGCGTGTTCCCACAATATTCCATTGTGCCTTCTTACGGTGGATGCCGAAAAGGCGTTTGATCGGGTAGATTGGCAATTTCTCTGATTGACTTTGCAACAGATTGGGTTGGGATCTCATATGATATCAAGGATCATGGCTTTGTACTCCTCTCCTTCTGCAAGGATTCGAATTAATGGTTCGTTATCTACCTCATTTAGGATTCGTAATGGGACACGGCAGGGGTGCCCCCTCTCACCTCTTTTGTATGTACTGACAATGGAGCACCTAGCCGTAGCTCTACGGAATAACCCCTCTATATGTGGGGTTACAACTGGTCCTATTCATTCAAAATTGGCTCTCTATGCGGATGACCTATTGTTTGTTACTCACCCCCATAATTCACTACCGGCAATTATACAGGAGTTTGAGAAGTTTGGGAGAATGAGTAACTTTAAAGTTAATTTTACCAAATCTGACATTCTAAATGTGTCTCCATCTATAAGTACCCTACAGCAGCTTTCGTCTTCCTTCCCATTTAAGACAAATTCTACTTCGGTTCGTTATCTAGGGCAGTGTTTCTCAATTCCGGTCCTCAGGGCACACTAACAGGCCAGGTTTGCAAGAAAACTGAAATACATCACAGGTGATATCATTTGCTGCTCAGTGATTGCTGTATTCTAGTCTGCATCTCCCCAAGGTAATACTTAAAATCTGGCCTGTTAGTGTGCCCTGAGGACCGGAGTTGAGAAACACTGATCTAGGGATTATCCTCCCCACTAAGGCATCTGAGCTTTTTGCAGCAAATTTTGAGCCCTTATTCTGTAAAACTCAAACAGATCTGTTGTCCTTTTCTAATAAAAGACTTTCCTGGTTTGGAAGGATAAACGTTTTGAAAATGGATGTTCTTCCATGCTTTTTATACCAGTTTTGGACGATCCCCATTTCTATTCCATCTGTATATTTCATTAAACTTCGTCTATTGTTTTCTTGGTTTATATGGAACTCAAGCCGACCTAGATTACGATATGAGACCTTGTCCCTTCCAAAAGATAAGGGGGATGCTGGAGCACCTGATCCTTCTCCTTATTACAAAGCGGCAGTGTTGACACGAATAGTAGCTTGGTTCCATGGCTTATCATCTAAGCTATGGGTTCAATTGGAGCAATATATCAACCCCTATGACTTAGGAGCCATGCCCTGGGTGCCAGCAACTCACCAAGGAGATTTATCTCTATTTGCTGGAATGACACGTCAGACCTTACGGATTTGGGATAATGTGGTGGAATCTAGTTCAATCTCTAAGGTTCGGGGACCAATGTCACCATTCTTTGGGACCCCAGAATTCCCGGCGGCTGTTAAGAGTAGTGTTGAGCGAACACGGACTGTATTATTCGGGTCCGTACCGGATAATTGGATTTTTGCTACCCGGACACGGACCCGAAAACTTTACTGTATGTTCGGGTTTAAAATCCGTGTTCGGTAATTTTATTTCCTGTTTTGTATGTAATGGCGTGCTTTTAATGGCGGGCTTTCAACAGCCAATCAATAAGCGTTTAACTGGTGTGCCTTAAAGAGGAAGTAAAGTCGAAAAAAAAAAACGAGAAAAAAAAAAGCCCTGTAAAGAGAAAGGCATAATGAGCTAGTATGCATTGCATACTAGCTCATTATGTAGTACTTACCTTAAAACGAAGCCCCCACCGTGCCGCCACCTCATCGACAGGACGGCGACATGTCCTGCCGTCCTGCTTCCGGGTTCGCGTCCTCCGGTCATCTGATTGGGTTCACGGCGCTGAGCTCTGAAGGAACGGCACGGGTGGCTGTTCCCTCAGAGCGCCTGCACCGATGACGTCATCGGCAGTTTGCACTGTAAATATCTCCTAAACGGTGCAAGTTTGGGAGATATTTATAGCACCTATAGGTAAGCCTTAATATAGGCTTACTTATAGGTAAAAGTTATACAAGTGGGTTTACAACTTCTTTAAGCCATCCCAGCCATGCCTACAAATGTATTAGTAGCTGTGATTGGCCATTTGAAGCATGTGACCCATGTCTTTATAAGTTCGAGAGACACAGCGCGGTGCGTCATTCTGCTGTAGTGTAGGGAGAGAGCACACATCATACGTGCTGGCTGCTGCTGATTAGGGACAGACAGTGAAAAATTGTGCCCGAAAAGAATGCAGGGACAGGTCGGAGTGTAGGCAGGGAAAGATATTTGTGCATTTTAGGGACAGGCTGGAGAGATTAGGCAGGGACAGAACAATTGTCCGTTAGCGATCTACATCGATTTTGCTGTGTGGGGGGCGGTGCAGTGAACAATCTTTTTGCCCTCACTTGAGCCCACTGAGGAGGAGGGAGAAAAAAATATATTTTTATCAGTCTGTTGTGTGCAGCGTTCAGCTATATTTTACTACAGATTGCTGTTCTAATCTGCTATTTAAAAATTACAAAGTTAAAGGGGAATTTTTTTTTTTCCCTTCATAGCCTGCTGCTGAGCTGACCGTGACATAAAACATAAGACACTGCTGTGTTCACACGTGCTATTGAAAAATCACCAATTTTATATACATTTTTCTATTCCACTATTCAATATACACCCTTTTGGGTTAAAAAAAATTAAATTGTGGCATAGTCTGTACTAATCTGCTATTTAAAAATTACAAGGTTAAAGGGGAATTTTTTTTTTTCCCTTCATAGCCTGCTGCTGAGCTGACCGTGACATAAAACATAAGACACTGCTGTGTTCACATGTGCTATTGAAAAATCACCAATTTTATATACTTTTTTCTATTCCGCTATTCAATCTACACCCTTTAGGGGTAAAAAAAAATTAAATTGCGGCATAGTCCGTATCGGTACGTGTGAGATACACCTTTCAAATTTTTGGGGCGCATCTTCCACCGCCGAGGATTGCAGGGTGCTTTAGTTTGCCTCCTCTTCCGAACTCCTCCTACTCCTCATCCTGCCTTTAGGGTACAAAAAATTGTAATCGGGGCCTAGTCTGGGTTTGTACGTGTGAGATGCACCTTTTTATATCATATTTTCTATTCCGCTATTCAATCTACACCCTTTTGGGGTAAAAAGAATAAAATTGCGGCATAGTCTGTATCGGTACGTGTGAGATACACCTTTCCAATTTTTTTGGGCGCATCTTACACCGCCAAGGATTGCAGGGTGCTTCAGTTTGCCTCCTGTTCCGAACTCCTCCTACTCCTCATCCTCATCCTGCCTTTAGGGTACAAAAAATTGTAATCGGGGCCTAGTCTGGGTTTGTACGTGTGAGATACACCTTTTTATATCATATTTTCTATTTCGCTATTCAATCTACACCCTTTGGGGTAAAAAGAATTAAATTGCGGCATAGTCTGTATCGGTACATGTGAGATACACGTTTCCAATTTTTTGGGCGCATCTTACACCGCCGAGGATTGCAGGGTTCTTCAGTTTGCCTCCTGTTCCGAACTCCTCCTACTCCTCATCCTGCCTTTAGGGTACAAAAAATTGTAATCGGGGCATGGTCTGGGTTTGTACGTGTGAGATACACCTTTTTGTATCATATTTTCTATTCCGCTATTCAATCTACACCCTTTGGGGTAAAAAGAATTAAATTACGGCATAGTCTGTATCGGTACGTGTGAGATACACCTTCCAAATTTTTGGGGCGCATCTTCCACCGCCGAGGATTGCAGGGTGCTTCAGTTTGCCTCCTGTTCCGAACTCCTCCTACTCCTCATCCTGCCTTTAGGGTACAAAAAATTGTAATTGGGGCCTAGTCTGGGTTTGTACGTGTGAGATACACCTTTTTATATCATATTTTCTATTCCGCTATTCAATCTACACCCTTTGGGGTAAAAAGAATTAAATTGCGGCATAGTCTGTATCGGTACGTGTGAGATACACCTTTCCAATTTTTTGGGCGCATCTTACACCGCTGAGGATTGCAGGGTGCTTCAGTTTGCCTCCTGCCTGTTCCGAACTCCTCCTACTCCTCATCCTCATCCTGCCTTTAGGGTACAAAAAATTGTAATCAGGGCCTAGTCTGGGTTTGTACATGTGAGATACACCTTTTTATATCATATTTTCTATTCCGCTATTCAATCTACACCCTTTGGGGTAAAAAGAATTAAATTGCGGCATAGTCTGTATCGGTACGTGTGAGATACACCTTTCCAATTTTTTGGGCGCATCTTGCACCGCCGAGGATAGCAGGGTGCTTCAGTTTGCCTCCTGCATGTTCCGAACTCCTCCTACTCCTCATCCTGCCTTTAGGGTACAAAAAATTGTAATCGGGCCTAGTCTGGGTTTGTACATGCGAGATACACCTTTTTATATCATATTTTCTATTCTGCTATTTAATCTACACCCTTTGGGGTAAAAATAATTAAATTGCGGCATAGTCTGTATCGGTACGTGTGAGATACATCTTTCCAATTTTTGGGCGCATCTTCCACCGCCGAGGGTTGCAGGGTGCTTCAGTTTGCCTCCTGTTCCGAACTCCTCCTACTCCTCATCCTCATCCTCATCCTGCCTTTAGGGTACAAAAAATTGTAATCGGGACCTAGTCTGGGTTTGTACGGTTGAGATAACGGAATTTTTGTAAAATCTTACCTGTAAAATTCCTTTCTCTGAGTCCTCCGACAGTCGCCGCCTCTTCATATTCGTCACATATGGGGTATTAGACTTTGCTCCGAAGGAGTAGCTAGGCAACAGAATATGTTAACATTAAAGCTTTTAACATATCCCACCCTCAAGGGGTGGTCCCCTCAGTCAATACCCTCCTACTTCCTGCAACCATATCTCAGTTTCAGTGGAATAGCAGTAGAGTATACAACCAAACCCCAAAAGAGGGGCGGGGGCGGCGACTGTCGGAGGACTCAGAGAAAGGAATTTTACAGGTAAGATTTTACAAAAATTCCGTTTTCTCTTACGTCCTCCGACAGTCGCCGCCTCTTCATATTCGTCACATATGGGGACGTCCCAAAGCAGTGCAAACATGAGGGGTGGGGAACGCATCCGCGCCGAAAGGCAACGCAGTCTCCGCATCAAAGAAAGGAACCTTACCAAAGGAAGGAAACCAGCTGGGCTACATGAAAAACAAGTGCTCAACAGGAGCAACAACCCAGGAAAAGACAAATAACCAAGGGATAAAAAACTTATCCCAACAGCCAGAGGTCCCCAACAAGGGACCCTAGGGAATTGCCGCACTAAGAACCTTGCGGCCAAAGGAAGCATCCGCCGATGCCTGAACATCTACTTTGTAGAATTTTGTGAAAGTGTGCACGGTCGACCAGTTCGCCGCCTTACACACCTGGGCTACAGAAGCCCCATGACGACAGGCCCAAGACGTACTCAGAGATCTAGTAGAGTGCGCCTTCACAGGCACAGGGGGAACCTTCCCCTGCAAAGCATAGGCCTGTTCAATGGTCTGCCTGATCCATTTGGCGATGGTAGAGGCCGACGCCGCCATGCCCTTCCGAGGACCCTCTGGAAGAACAAACAAGGAATCCGTCTTTCGAAAAGACTCAGTCGATTTAAGGTAAACCCTTATCGCCCGAACAACATCCAAAGAATGTAATCTCACCTCCTTTGGATGTTTAGGCTTCGCGCACAGCGAAGGCAAGACAATATCCTCATTAAGATGGAATTCCGAAACTCGCTTCGGAAGAAAAGAAGGATTAGGTCGCAAGACCACCTTATCCAAATGAACAACCAGATACGGAGACTTGCAGGACAAAGCCGCCAGCTCCGACACTCTGCGAGCCGAAGTGATCGCAACCAAAAAGGCGACCTTTTTGGACAACATAGACAACGAGATCTCCCTGATCTGTTCAAAAGGAGCACGTTGTAACACAGATAGAACGAGATTCAAGTCCCAAGGGGGCAGAGGATCCCTCCTAGGAGGAACCAGATGCCGCACTCCCTGAACAAAAGTGCCAACCAAGGAGTTTGAAGCCACGGGACGTTGAAACAGAACGGCCAGCGCAGACACCTGACCCTTTATCGTAGCCAGCGCCAAACGCTGATCGACACCTGTTTGAAGGAAGGACAGCACTCGGGAAACCGAGTACGTGCAGGGTGAAAACCCCCTGGACTCACACCAGGCAAAATAGGCCTTCCAAGTACGGTAATAAACCTTCCCCGAGGAAGACTTCCTCGCGTTGATCAAGGTATGAACGACCTCTGGGGAGAGACCCTTCTCCTTCAGGACCTCGGTCTCAACAGCCAGGCCGTCAAAGCCAGCGACTGTAAAACAGGATGGTATATCGGCCCTTGAGACAGGAGATCGTCTCGAAGAGGCAGACGCCACGGGGCGTCGACCGCCAGATTCACGAGGTCTGCGTACCAGGACCGGCGAGACCAGTCCGGAGCCACAAGAATCACCGTGCTGCGTTCCGAGTTTAACCTGCGAAGGAACCTGGACAGCAACTGAATCGGTGGAAACGCGTACATCAGCTTGTACTGATGCCACGGGGCCACTAACGCGTCCGACGCGTCTGCCCGAGGGTCGCGCGTCCTTGCCACGAACCTTCTCACCTTGTTGAGACGAGACGCGAACAGGTCCACATCTGGAAGACCCCACTTCGCGCACAACATCTGGAAGACAGCCGGGTGGAGAGACCATTCCCCCTGATCCAGGGTCTGGCGACTCAGATAGTCCGCCTGCCAGTTCTCCACCCCTGGAATGTGAACCGCCGTTATCGCCGGGACATGAGTCTCGGCCCAAGACAGAATGTCGGCCACTTCTCAAGCCACTCGGGCACTCCTGGTGCCCCCTTGGTGGTTGATGTAGGCCACCGCCGTGGCATTGTCCGTCTGCACCCGAACCGGGCAGCCCTGCAGCCGGTCCGTCCAGCGATGAAGACAGATTTATCGCACGCAATTCCAGAATGTTGATCGGAAGGGAGGACTCCCCCTCCGACCAAGTCCCCTGGGCGGACAGAACGCCCAGAACACCACCCCAGCCCGACAGGCTGGCATCCGTAGTGATTACCGTCCACGAGATAGGATGAAACGACTTGCCCCCAGACACCATCGGGGACTGGAGCCACCACAGAAGGTCTCTTCTGGTGCGATGACTCAACGAGATTTGAAGATCCAGAGATTGAGGTCGCCCGTCCCACATGGACAGGATCTCCGCTTGGAGACCCCGCGTGTGAAACTGGGCGAAGGGAATCGCCTCGAAGGCCGAGACCATCAATCCCAGACATCTCATGCACGTCCGCAGAGACGAGTGCGGAACGTCCCTGAGGGACCTGACTTCCTCCTGAAGAGTTCTGAGTTTGTCTTCCGGCAGGAAGACCTTCGCCTGCACCGAGTCCAGAATCATTCCCAGGTAGGGAAGACGAACCGACGGACTCAGTGTCGACTTGGGAAAATTTATCGTCCAACCAAACTCCTGCAGAGTTTGCATCGTGACAGACAGGTCCTTCTCCAGACCCTGGCTGGTCGCAGACCGAACCAGAATGTCATCCAGATACCCCAGGACAGAAATGCCCTGGGCCCTCAATAATGCCAGAACCGGTGCAAGCACCTTGGTGAAGACCCGCGGAGCCGAGGCGAGACCAAAAGGCAACGCCACGAACTGGTAGTGATCCTCCGCAATGGCGAATCGAAGGTACCTCTGGTGACCCTCGAAAATGGGGATGTGAAGATACGCAGCCTTCAAATCGATGGAGGCCATGAATTCCCCCGGAACCAGGGCAGCCACCACCGACCGCAGGGATTCCATGCGGAACTTGCGAACCCGCACAGAGCGGTTCAGAGCCTTCAAGTCCAGAATTGGACGAACCTTGCCCTCCTTTCTGGGCATGGTGAACAGATTGGAATAAAACCCCCGAAATCTGTCCCGATGAGGCACCGGAACCACCACTCCCTGAGCCCTGGAGACAGTTGAAGATTTGAGGGAAAAAATCTGCTCTCCGGCCGAGAGAGAAACTCGATCTTGTAACCAGATCGAACGATCTCCTGAACCCATCTGTCCCGCACGCGGGCCAACCAGGGCTGAAGAAAACCGAGCAAGCGTCCCCCCACCCCAAAACTGGGTGAGGGCGCCCCTTCAGGCCGCACTGTTATGGGCTGCGGATCCGGATTGACCGGACTTCTGTTTTCCAGACCAGGGCTTCTTCTGAGAGCCTTGACCTTTGAACGGTTTGCCCTTGTAGTGCGACCGAAAGGCACGAAAGGACCCCTGAGGGGGCCGAAAATAGCATGCTTCTTCCCAGAAGCCCCCTTAGCCTTGGGGAAATGGGGCAAGAGAGTGCTCTTACCTCCGGTGATCCCCTTAATCAACACATCCAAGGACTCCCCAAAAAGGCGAGACCCATCATAAGGCAGATTGGCTAAGGTCTTACGTGAAGATTGGTCCACCGACCAACATTTCAACCAAACCAGGCGGCGAGACAACACCGCCACGCTGTGCACACGTGCAGCCAACGGGACTAGGTCCAAGTCCGCATCACACAGATACATGACACCCTGGTGGATTTGATCCACCATATCCAGGGTCGCCGGCGAGGCCGAATCGGCCACTAGGACGCGCCTAAGCATCTGCGTCCAACTTGCGACAGCCTGGGCCGCCATGAGAGAGGCAAACAGAGCCTTAAGCATAGAACCCGTAACAGAATAAGTATGACGGGCAAGAGACTCCAATCTCCTATCCGTGGCATCACGGAACACAGGGGAATCCTCTGCAGGAATCGCAGTGGATTTGTTTAAAACCACAATTGCGTGATCCACTGGGGGCGGCACACACCACCTTTCATCAGTGGAAGGCGAGAAAGGATAACGCAGCTTGAACCTACTTGGTACAGCAAAAGGTTTGCGTAGATTGCGCCATTGTTCCTTAACAGCGCGCTGAAAATCATCATTGCAGGGAAAAACCTGCGGCGTCCTGCGTTTCCTCTGCGTCCCATAAGCCGCCAAGGCAGCGGGGGGACACACTTCATCCTGCAAATGCAGCGTTTGTTTTATGGAAGCAATCAATTCATCCATGATTGCAAGCTCTTCAGGCGAGCCAGGGGGAGAATTATCAACCCCTTCAACTTCAGCCTCCACCTCGGACCCCACTAGATCCAGGGAGGAGCGGGACCCCGATAAGGAGGCCCCCGCCATAACAGCCCCATCACCTTCACCCTCAGAATCAGAGGAAAGAGAAACTCTGGGTCTTTTAGTAGATTGAGCAGCCACCAGCATCTGCACCTGAGCAGCAAGGCCAGCCACAATAGTGGCTAAATCCCCCCCTGGGGGGGAAACAGCGGTCCCCTGGCTTTCCACCAAGGCGGTAGGAAATTTGCCCTCCTGAGAATCCATTGCCCCAATTACAAATGCCGGATAATAAAGGGTTAACTGCCCCTTTAACAAGCGCGGCGAGCGCAGCCCACCGCACCACACACAAGCACAATGAGACCCCCACAGGAACAATAAAACTGACACAGGCAATGGATAAGAAGGATATAACCTGAGGAGACCCTCGCCGCTGCTGCTGCCTCGATCGGTGTATCCTGGAGAAGAGGAAGTGATGCGGCCAGGGCGCTCTATTAAAGCCTATGGGAGGCTACAAGAAAATGGCCGCCATGCATGTAGAACATGCGGCCGGAGCGAGTGTAGGCAAAATGGCACCGTTTGGCGCCGAAACCGCCGCTCCACAGTACAGTAATGCACACATGTCATCCATGTATAAAAAAACATGTTAGATCGCCGCAGCGATCGCTGTATAGTGCCCAAACATGCCACAAAACATGCCCCACAGCACACAGCTTCTCACACTGAGAAGGCTGACACACACAGTGTCACACAGCTCCCCCCCCTTGCAGCCCACAGCATGCAGCCGAGTGATAGGGAGACAAACAGTGTGAACAGAGGCAGGTTACACAGTCCCAGACTGACACCCCCCCAGACAGACAGGTCCCCACATAGATACACTTACCTCACAATGGCGTGGGGGACCCGCACAGGTGAACAAGCCTCTGCACATGAGGCAGGGAGAGTCGCATACAAGACGCACAGAATGGGGGTTAAGAAACCGCACAGCGTCCAGTGAGGTAGCCACCTCACCAATCATCCCTGCACCGAACAGGGATGGGTCGTTCACTGTGCCAGGAGCGTTACCTGGCTGAACGCTCGATGGCAGGCTGGGAAGCCACTGACCCACGACCTGCGACCAGGGGGATCAGCCCGAGACCCAGCCCGCATGATCCTCTTCATCCGAAGAACTAACTAATGCTGACAAAAAGAACAGCTAAGTAAAGGTAGAGAGAAAACTCAAACAAAAAATCAAAAAAGAAGAAAGAGTCTGGGGCACAAAGCCCCAGCACAGAGAGAGCCAGACACTCCTGACAAGCTAGACATTGAAACTGAGATATGGTTGCAGGAAGTAGGAGGGTATTGACTGAGGGGACCACCCCTTGAGGGTGGGATATGTTAAAAGCTTTAATGTTAACATATTCTGTTGCCTAGCTACTCCTTCGGAGCAAAGTCTAATACCCCATATGTGACGAATATGAAGAGGCGGCGACTGTCGGAGGACGTAAGAGAAACACCGTTTTATAAAAATTTTTCTATTCCGCTATTCAATATACACCCTTTGAGTGTAAAAAATTAAATTACGGCATAGTCTGTATTGGTACGTGTGAGATACTCCTTTTAAATTTGTTTGGCGCATCTCCTTCCACCGCAGAGGATTGCAGGGCGCTTCAGTTTGGCTCCTGTTCCGAACTCCTCCTACTTCTCTTCCTCATCCTCCCTTTAGGGTACAAAAAATTGTAATCGGGGCCTAGTCTGTGTTTGTACGTGTGAGATACACTTTTTTTCTATTCCGCTATTCAATATACACCCTTTTGGGATGAAAAACATTAAATTGCGGCATACTTTGCATATTTGACTGTGAGATACACCTGTTGTATTTGTATACTGTTTTTCTATTCCGCTATTTAATAAACACCCTTTTGGGGTAAAATAAATTAAATTGCGGCATGATTTGCATATTTGACTGTGAGATACACCCGTGCGATACTGTTGTTGTTTTGTTCCGCTATTCAATAAACACCTTTCTAGGGCAAGATCATAAATTACAGAAATATGAGGAGACCGTCAAATAGGGGCCGTGGCCTGGGTCGTGGTGCTGCTGGTAGAGCTCCTGTTGCAAGGAGAGGATGTGGTCGATCTGTGCCAGCTACACGCACAAGTAAAACACCTTCCTCAAGTGTGAGTAGGCGACAGAACCTGCAGCAGTATTTGGTAGGGCATCATGCGCCTCTAGAAGTGATGAGGTCAGAACAAGTAGAGGCGATAGTAGATTGGTTTGCTGCTGACAGTGCCTCCAGTTCCTTCACATTGTCTCCCACCCAGTCTCCTGCAGAAAGGTCAGAGTTGGCACCTGCAGCCGATGTCCAACCGTCATTCACCTGGCAAGCAGTCTGAGCCCCAAGTCATGCAGCAGTCTCTTCTTCTTTTTGATGACTCTGTCAGCAGGGTTTCCCAGGGCCATCCACCTAGCCCTGCCCCAGAAATGGAAGAGATTGAGTGCAGCGATGCCCAACCACTTATTTCTCAAGATGAGTACATGGAAGGACCATCGCAGCTCGTCTCTGATGATGACGAAACGCAGGTGCCAACTGCTGCGGCACTCAGAATTGTGGAGACCGACAAGGAGGGCAGGGGTGAAGACTGAGTGGAAGATGATGTGGAGGACGATGAGGTCCTTGACCCCACATGGAATGAAGGTCATGCAGGTGACCTGAGTAGTTTGGAGGAAGAGGCGGTGGTCGCAAAGAGCCACCAGCACAGCAGAAGAAGGAGCAGGGTGCAGAAGCGGAGCGGCCGTTCCCTAGACACTACGCCTGCTACTGCCCAACGCAGCAAGGGAATGAGCGCACCAAAGCCAGCTCAAAGGAGTTCTCTAGCGTGGAAGTTCTTCAGAAAATGTGCTGATGACAGGACACGAGTGGTTTGCACCCTGTGCAATCAGAGCCTGAAGCAAGGCATAAACCTTCTCAACCTGAGCACAACCTGCATGATCAGGCATCTAAGTGCAAAGCACGAGCTGCAGTGGAGTAGACACCTTCAAAACAAAGAAAGGTCTCTGGCTCCTCCTGCTTCCTCTTCTGCTGCAGTCTCGGCCTCTTCATCCACCTCTGTAGTGATACCGGCACCTGCCACCCCGCAAACAGATGATCTGTCAGCAACACCACCACCTGGGTCACCAACCATCTCCACAATGTCCCGTGGAAGCGTTCAGCTTTCCATCTCCCAAACACTTCAGAGGAAGAGGAAGTACCCCCCTACCCACCCGCGATCCCTGGCCCTGAATGCCAGCATTTCAAAATTCTTGGCCTTTGAAATGCTGTCATTCTGTCTGGTGGAGACGCCCAGTTTTAAAAGCCTTATGTCGGTGGCTGTCCCACAGTACGTCGTGCCAAGCCGCCACTACTTTTCCAGGCAAGCCATCCCTTCCCTGCACAACCAAGTGGGGGAAAAATCAGGTGTGCACTGCGCAACACTATCTGTGCCAAGGTCCACCTAACTACCGATACGTGGACCAGTAAGCACGGTCAGGGGCGTTATATCTCCCTAACGGCACACTGGGTAAATGCAGTGGCGGATGGGCCTGAGGCGGATAGCAATTTGGCGCATGTCCTTCCACAACCGAGGATTGCAGGGCGCTTCAGTTTGCCTCCTGTTCCTAACTCCTCCTACTCCGCTTCCTCATCCTCTACCGCCTCCTCATCCGGTCAGTGTAACACCTTCACCACCAACTTCAGCACAGCCAGGGGTAAACGACAGCAGGCAGTTTTAAAACATCCCTGTTTGGGGGAAAAACCACACACCGCGCAGGAGTTGTGGAGGAGCATGGAACAGCAGACAAATGAGTGGTTGCTGCCAGCGAGCCTCAAGCCCGGCCTGGTGGTGTGCGATAACGGGCAAAATCTCATAGCAGCTCTGGGCCTAGCCGGTTTGACGCAAATCCCTTGCCTGGTGCATGTGCTGAATTTGGTGGTGCAGAGGTTCCTTAAAAACTACCCCGATATGTCAGAGCTGCTGCAGAAAGTGCGGGCCATCTGTGCGCACTTTCGGCGTTCTCACCCTGCTGCTGCTCGCCTGTCAGCGCTGCAGCGTAACTTCGGCCTTCCCGCTCACCGCCTCATATGTGACGTGCCCACAAGGTGGAACTCCACCTTGCACATGCTGGAAAGACTGTGCGAGCAGCAGCAGGCCATAGTGGAGTTTCAGCTGCAGCACGCACGTGTGAGTCGCTCTGCGGAACAGCACCACTTCACCACCAATAACTGGGCCTCCATACGAGACCTGTGTGCCTTGTTGTGCTGTTTTGAGTACTCCACCAACATGGCCAGTGCCGATGACGCCGTTGTCAGCTTAACTATCCCACTTCTATGCCTCCTTCAAAAAACGATTCGGGCGATGATGGAAGAGGATGTGGCACAGGATGAGGAGGAGGAGGATGAAGAGGTAACATTTTCAAGGCTTTCAGGGCAGTCATTCGCAAGTGGCTCCGAGGGTGGGTTCCTGCACCCACAAACGCCAGGGACACAATTGTCCAGCAGGGGCACAGTTCTGGAGGATGAGGAGATGGAGGAGGAGATGGAACCATGTTCACAGCAGGGTGGCACCCAGGCCAGCTCATGGTCATCACTGGTGCGTGGCTGGGGGGATACAGAGGACACAGACGATACACCTCCCACAGAGGACAGCCTTTCGTTGCCTCTGGGCAGCCTGGCACACATGAGCGATTACATGCTGCAGTGTCTCCACAATGACCGCCGAGTTGCCCATATTCTAACTTGTGCTGATTACTGGGTGGCCACGCTGCTGGATCCCCGTTACAAGGACAACGTACTGTCCTTAATTCACTCACTGGAGCGCGATCGCAAGATGCGCGAGTACAAGCTCAAGCTGGTAGATGCGATGCTGCTGGCATTCCCACCTGACAGCGGAGCCACAGTGGAAGCACAAGGCCAAGGCGGAGGAGGAGGAGGAAGAGGTCGCCAACGCAACCAGGGCACCGCCAGCACCTCAGAAGGCAGGGTTAGCATGGCCGAAATGTGGAAAAGCTTTGTCAGCACGCCACAACAAACAGCAGCACCAGCAGCTCATATGGAACGTCTTAGCAGGAGGCAGCATTTCACCAACATGGTGGAGCAGTATGTGTGACAGGTCTGTCCCCTTCAACTTCTGGGTCTCCAAATTGGGCACATGGCCTGAGCTTGCCCTTTACGCCTTGGAGGTGCTGGCGTGCCCTGCAGCCAGTGTATTATCTGAACGTGTATTTAGCACGGCTGGGGGTGTTACCACAGACAAGTGCAGCCGCCTGTCCAGAGACAATGTGGACAAGCTCACGTTCATTAAAATGAACCAGGCATGGATCCCACAGGACTTTTCCGTACCTTGTGTAGAATAGAGATGGATACCAACCTTACCCAGCCATTGTTATATTTTTGATCTTTCTCACTCTTTTGGGGTGTACCCTCATTTAAAATGACTGAAAAAAAGCAGTGTTAACTACCTCGTCCTCCTCCACCGCCGCTTCCACCTACACCGCCACCTCCCTCCTACTCCATATGGGCCTCGTCCTTCACAGATGAAGAAAATGGTTTTATTTTTCTGTTTTTTTTTGTTATTTTAAGTTATTTCCCTATCCACATTTGTTAGCAGAGCATTTGCCATGCTCTTAACTACGTTTTGCCGCCATTTGCAGCACTCTAGCCCTTTCCATTGGTGTTTTAGAGCCATTTTAGTGCCTGAAAGTTCGGGTCCCCATTGACTTCAATGGGGTTCGGTGTCCGGGTAAATTTCGGAAAGAGTCCGGGACACGGACCCGGACTTTTTTTTCAAGTTCGGCCGAACCCGCCGAACACGGACATCCAGGTGTCCGCTCAACTCTAATGGGGACCACAACTCTTCCTCTTCACGCTCATCTACGGCCTGATCCAGCACTCTTCGTAGGGCACGCTCCAGGAAGAAAACATGGGATGATGTCGCTGATGGTGCCTTCGGTGCGACTGACTAGGTTTTTCACCTCTTCAAAAGGACGCATGAGCCTCAGGCATTGCGCAGGAGCGTCCAGTAACGTGGCAAAAAAATACCCAGCTCCGCCGAGGCTGTCCTAGCACCCTAGTCATACAAATACTCGTTGATGGCTTTTTCTTGTTGGAGCAGGCGGTCAAACATTTGAAGTGTTGAATTCCAACTTGTCGGGCTGTCGCAAATAAAGCACCTCACTGGCATGTTGTTTCGCCGCTGAATATCTGAAAAGTGCGCCATGGCCGTGTAGGAACGCCTGAAATGGCCACACACCTTCCTGTAAGCCTGGGTACTTATGCACAAAGTGTTGTACAATCAGATTCAACACATGTGCCATGCACGGCACATGTGTCAACTTGCCCAAATTCAATGCTGCCAACAAATTGCTTCCGTTGTCACACACCACTTTGCCGATCTCCAGTTGGTGCTGGGTCAGCCACTGATCCACCTGTGCGTTCAGGGCGGACAGTAGTGCTGGTCCGGTGTGACTCTTTGCTTTCAGGCAAGTCAACCCCAAGACGGCGTGACACTGTCGTATCTGGCATGTGGAGTAGCCCCTGGGGAGCTGGGGGGGTGCAGTTGGTGTGGAGCAAGACGCAACAGCAGAAGAGGACTCAGCTGAGGAGGTTAGCAAAGAGGATGGAGGAGGTAGAGGAGGTGGCAGCAGGCCTGCCTGCAAGTCGTGGAGGTGTCACCAACTCCTCTGCAGAGCCACGCATTCCATGCTTGGCAGCTGCCAGCAGGTTTACCCAATGCGCAGTGTAAGTGATATACCTGCCCTGACCGTGCTTTGCAGACCAGGTATCAGTGGTCAGATGGATCCTTTCCCCAACACTGTGTGCCAGACATGACATGACTTCCTTTTCCACAATACAGGTCGGGGTTTGCCTTTTGTGAAAAAAAATTTTGGCCGGGTACCTTCCACTGCGGTGTCCCAATAGCTACAAATTTTTTGAAGGCCTCAGACTCCACCAGCTTGTATGGTAAAAGCTGACGGGCTAAAAGTTCCGACAAGCCAGCTGTCAGACGCAGGGCAAGGGGGTGCCCTGGGGTGCAAGGGGGTGACTCTGTGACATTGGCTTCTTACGCTCAAACATTTCCTTGACAGACACCTTACTGTGGGCAGATGAGCAGGAACTGCTGAAGGTGAGAGGCAGAGTGGCGGGTTGTTGATAGGGGGCAAGGAGGACAGCAGTGGTTGATGTGGCTGAAGATGCTGGACCAGGAGGAGGATGGTGGCTTTGAGTTTGTGTGCTGCTTGTACTCATGTGTTGATCCCATAAGCGTTTGTGATGTGAGATCATGTGCCTTCGCAAAGCAGTTGTACCTAGGTGGGTGTTGGACTTCCCACGACTCAGTTTCTTTTGGCACAGGTTGCAAATGGCATCGCTGTTATCAGAGGCAGACACACAAAAAAAAATGCCACACTGCTGAGCTTTGCAATGATGGCATTCTGGTGGTGGCAACAGCTTGCATTGATTGGCGTGCTGCCTGGCTGACCCCGGGTGCCGATACATGCTGTCTGACTGTGCCACTAGCTCCTTGCGATGACCTCCCCCTGCTTCCAACTTGTCTCCTCCTCCTCTCTGTCTCCCCATCTGAACTTTCCCCCTCTTCTTCTCTTCGAGCAGGCACCCAGGTGACATCCACAGACACATCGTCGTCATCAGCCGCTTCACTTGACAACTCAGCAAAGGCAGCAGCAGCAGGTACAACATCATCATCATCACAATGTACGTCCATGTGTATAATGCTGCCTGACTGAGACATATCCCCGTTATCTACATCCTCTGGCACTAATGGTTGCGCATCACTCATTTCTTCCAACTGATGTGTAAATAACTCCTCTGACAGATCAAGTGAAGCGGCTGTGGTGCTAGTGTCGGTGGTACCGGCGGGTGGGCGAGTGGTAAATTGAGAGGTGCCCGAAGCTGAGCTGGAGGAGGATGGTGCATCAAGGTTCCGAGTGGAAGCTGTAGAAGAGATTGGGTGTCCTGTGTAAGCCAGTCAACTATGCCCTCAGAATTTTTTGAGTTCAGGGTACGTGGCTTCTGAACACTGGGCATTATTCTAGGGCCAAAGGAAATCACAACACCACGACCACGACGGCCCCTGCGGGGTGGCCTGCCTCTGCCTGTCATTTTTTTTTAGATTAGTGGTACTATGCATGGAAGGTGCTGTGCCACCCTATATGAGTGTTGGGCAGTGGGTATAGTACAGTCTGGACCTGACACTCACTGGCAGGCAACTGCAATTATAAAAAATAAATTATTTTTTAATTTGCAAGGTGCTGTGCCACCGTATATGAGTGGTGGGCACTGCAGTGGGCACAGTACAGTCTGTGGACCTGACACTCACTGGCAGGCAACTGCAATTATAAAAAATAAATTATCTTTTAATTTGCAAGGTGCTGTGCCACCGTATATATATGAGTGGTGGGCACTGCAGTGGGCACAGTACAGTCTGGACCTGACACTCACTGGCAGGCAACTGCAATTATAAAAAATAAATTGTTTCTGGTTTCGTGACCAAGCACATGATAACCCACAGAACTTGCAGGCTCCATGAGTTCATTGAATATGCACGCCACGCTGAGCGTCATTTTCAATTAAAAAATAAAACAAGAAAGGAAAAGTTTTAATTGTAGAGGAAGATACTGATGCATATGTCATTGAAAAAGGTACCGGGAAGGTAAGAAGGCCCCAACGGAGACCTCGTATCAAGGATTACGAGGGTAGGAAGGAAATAGGGGAATGTTTTTTGTGTGGTAAAAAGGGCCACATGGCAAGAGAGTGTAAGTCAAGGAGAGATGAAGAGAGAGAGGAGAAAGCATGACTAGTGGAAAAGGAAGAATGAAATAGAATGTATCAAGAATGTAATAGATTCAGGAGAACTTGACATGTTGGACATATGCAATGTGGAAATGTATTTACAAAATGAGATAAAACCAGTAATAACACTGTACAAGGGAAATAAATTACCTTTTTGTGTGACACGGGGGCATGTAAAACTTTGATTCACCCTCAGTATTTACCTGAAGGGATCAAAAGAAAAGGAACATTTTTTGTAAAATCAGGGAGTGGTGTAATATGTGAAGAAGATGTGTCTGAAAAACTTCTTGTAGAGGACCCACAAACAAAAAGAAAAACAGAATGTAAAACTGTGATATCTGAAAAGTGTTCGATTAACCTATTGGGCAGGGACTTGCTGCATGCACTAGACATTTCAGTTATACCAGCAGAGGGGGGTTTGAGAGCCCACCGAGCCTGTGGAACATACAGTATGTGATGAAGACTGACAGTGAACCTTATTACTGGTACAGCTTGGACTTAAGTTCCACAGGTCCAGGAAGCATGCAGCAACCCCTTCTCAAAATAGCAGAAGAAAAGGTTAAAGGGAAAAGCTATGAGGTTCAACATAATTTACACTGCACTATGTATTTTAAACATTCCATAGGAACTGATGTTGATTATGAAAGAAAATTGGGTAAATTTTCAGGGGTCAGAATTACGTTGAAAACGTTATACTGGGATCAGGAGGGAAACAGCGTGGCCACCTGTCTCCTTGCTGATGAGATATTCAAGTTACATAGGGGAAGAATTGTACCCCATGTATCAATTACTTGGAATGTCTCATAAGATTGGTATGAGTTAGGGGAACTTTTGACCGACTGGGTACATATGACACCTGAACAACAGAAAATAAAGGGAATCCAGTCTTTCAACCTTAATTGGGTCACACAATGTACTCCAGGAGTGCACCTTTCAGGAGGGTACTACGACAAGGAATGACTATTCCTCTTGACCCAGGAGGAAGAGGATGCATTGAAAGACATCCCCGACTATCTTTGGTCAAAAGGAAAGACTGATGTTGGACTGATCAAAACGGCAACTGAAGTACAAATCACCCCTAAAAGTACTATGAGACCCTATCAAAAACAATACCCCTTAAGAAAAGATGCAGAAGCTGGGGTGGATCCTGTAATTAAAGAATTGTTGGATAGAGGTATAATCATAGAATGTCCAGATTCGCCCTGTAATACACCATTGTTCCCTGTTTAGAAAACCGCAGGGAGGGTGGAGGCTTGTTCAGGACCGACGGGCAGTAAATAAGGCTGTGGTGCCACGGGCCCCAGTTGTGCCTGACCCCCATGTCCTCCTGAACGATCTTCAGCCTGAGAGCAGAGTATTCTCTGTTATTGATATAGGTAACGCATTCTTTTCAATATCTTTGCATAAAGATAGTTCTGGTTTGCATTTACTTATAAGCAAAAAAAGTATACACATACGCGATTACCGCAAGGGTATTGTGAAAGTCCCACAATTTTCTCACAAGAAATGTCCAACAACTTGTCCAGGTTTACACCTCCCTGTGACAGCCAAATACTTCTGTACGTGGATGACATATTGGTGGCATCTCCTACAGAATTAAGCTGCCAAAGAGATACGCTGGCCCTGTTGTCCTTTCTTGCTGAGCAGGGACACAAGGTCAGTAAATATAAGTTGCAGCTTTGGAAGACACAGGTGAAGTACTTAGGATATACTATATCACAGGAAGGTAGGCATCTGGATGACGGCCGTAAGACGGCTATACTTCAGGTTCCTAGACCACGCGCTAAGAAGGAAATTATGTCTTTTCTTGGGATGGCTCATTTTTGCAGGTCTTGGATAGCAAACTATGCAACAGAAATAGCTCCCTTAGCTGAACTGATTCATAGCACTACAATGTCAGCTAGAGACAAAATACAATGGACTTCAGGGGCAGAGAAAGCCTTTACTAAGATTAAACAATTGATTGTGGGGTCAGCGGTTCTTGGATTTCCCAACTACAAAAAGACTTTCTATCAAACAGTAGATTGTAAGGATGGGTATATGACCTCTGTCTTCACTCAGGAATATGGTGACAAGCACAAACCAATTGCATTTTACTCTACCAGGTTGGATCCAGTGGCACATAGTTTACCCCACTGTGTCCAAGCTGTTGTAGCAGCCCTGATGGCCATTAAGTCTTCAGCCACGATAGTTCTCTCACCCCCTCGTCTTGAGGGTTCCACATGCCATTTCAGTAGTTTTGCTGCAGGACAAAATTTCCTACTTGTCTCCAGCAAGGCATCTGTCATGCATGACCACTCTTTTAGGGCAACCCCATATTACCATTGAAAGATGTACTACACTGAACCCTTCCACACTTATGCCTACACCTGTTGAAGGAGAGCCACACGATTGTATAGCTCAAATTGATGAAAGAATACTTCCAAGAAAAGATCTCACAGATGTACCACTTGATAATGCTGATGTTACATATTTTGTTGATGGATCCAGCAAAAAGAATGATATAGGAACAAACCAAACGGGCTATGTCGTGGTAACACATAACCAGATTGTTGAAACAGGTAAATTACCCAGTTTCTATTCAGCTCAACAAGCAGATATCATAGCGTTAACCAGGGCATGTGACCTGGGTAAAGGGAAAAAGGTGAACATATATACAGATAGTCAGTATGCTTTCTCCACTATACATGTATTCGCACAACAATGGAAAAATAGGGGCATGGTCACATCAACAGGCAAACCTATCCAACATAGGGACCTCATCTTAGCCTTACTAGACAGTGTACAGAAGCCAGCTCAAGTAGCTATATGTAAGTGTGCAGCCCATAAGAAAGGGACAGATCCTATCACACAAGGGAATGCCTTAGCAGACAAGGCAGCGAAAGAGGCAGCTGGAGGTAAACAGGAAACAAACTCCTATCTTGCTAAACCAGTAGAAATACAGAAAACAATAGATGAGACCTGGCTGACAGAAATGCAGAGAACAGCACCCGAAAGCGAAAAACAAAAATGGTTATCAAAAGGAGCGATACAGGCGAAAGGTATCTACACAAGTACTGAAGGCAAACCTATTTTGCCTTCCTCCTTGTTTAGATATGCAGCCTTATTGAGCCATGGGCAAAGCCATGTCTCAAAAGGGGGGATGGTACAGATGGTTAACAAAGTGTTCACAACGTATGGTTTCACTAATTACTCAAAACATTTTTGTTTGACATGTTCAACCTGTAATAGGTATCATGTGCAGGGAGCATTTAGACCTCTACGAGGTCGGTTCCCTAAGCCTCCTTACCCCTTTCACACAATTTGTATGGATTTTATTGAACTGAACAAATGCAAAAATAAGAAATTTTGCCTAATAATAGTTGATTTATACACGAAATGGGTGGAAAGATTTCCCCTGACACTCCCTGATGGGCAGTTAGTGGCCAAGGTAATCATAAAGGGAATAGTTCCCAGGTTTGGGATCCCTTCCATCATTTACAGTGATAATGGTTCTCATTTTGTGAATCAGACAATACAGCAAATCAGAAAATGGTACATGTAACGGAACAGGGCACCCCTGACTGGGTACCTCCATTGACAGATGCTCCTAGTGCTTCCCGAGGGGCTCCAAGCACTCCACCAGACACCGTAACTACTTCAGACCCCACGAACAGCCGCAGCTTGGTTAGGGTCTCACAATCTCCTACCCACCCTGGACCTACGACAAGGCTCCAGGTTCCTGTGGGTGAACCTCCTTTCCCCAGAGAGTGCAGCACGAACAAGCTCTTACACAAGCTCTTACAAGAACTTAGTGATTCTCTAAGGGAGTATGGAGGACCATAGCAATCCCTTACTGCAGATTCCCCCAATAAGAGACAAGACTCTAGATTGAGGGTGAATAACTAATTTCCTTCTTCTTTATTGAACAGACTTCTATACAGTTTTCACCCACAAGGTTACCACCCAGGTGGACCTTGTTGAAGACTGGACGTGATATTCACAATCCAATAGGAACAGAGTTTTACACTCTCATACAGTATACACAAAAATATACAATGTGGGACAATCCCCCCTCCCCCTTAGCATCCAATCCACATACCTATAAGTTTCTCTTAAGGCAGACAGACAGAACAATGGGAGGTCATTAACACTTAACAATGCGAAAGGGCAATCCACATTCCCTCCCAATACACAACAAAAGGAAAACCTGTCTGACATTGAAAGATATGTAATATACACAGCATTTAGGAAGAACAGATTTCATGGCAAATGGGAATAAATCTTTATACTCCTATATGGAGATATGGCTGGCAAATATGACCGTCCCATCTGAAGCAATTCAAACCATTAATCCTCTGTATTCAACTTCCAGTGACGGTGAGTACTGTCACATATCTTCCCCCCAAAGTAGACAAACCAGGTACCAGACCTACAATCGGTCAGTGCCTGAGTTAGTCGGGTAACAAGTCCCAAAGAGTCAATCCTTCATGGCAGCTTCCTTGACAAAATGCCACATAGTTTGTAAGTTTGTCTTGGCAAGGCGCATGGAGCTCTCATAGCCGATCAGCCTGTGATAGTCTGGTCTGGGCAGGCCAGACTGGGCTTCTTGGGCACCCTGTGTCCCTGTAAGACACAGGGTGATTTAGACATAAGAGCAGCCTAGCAGGCTGAGAGAAGAACTTTCCAACCTGTAACGCTCATGCGTTTTTTGTTAATGAATGGATTTGCAGCTGCAGAATTGTTACACTCAGTAGTCGTGTAGAGATTCTGTTGAACAACATATCCAACTCTCAGGACTTCATCACCGTGCACAGCCTGTTATGCAATATACATACACTCAATATGATGTTCCTGGAGTGATAGAATATATGATAGTATAGAGGTGAGAGACAGGCGATAGTATGGTGAGCACTCAGTAATAGTATTCAGGAGAGTGGTAGGTGATGGTAGTATGCAGATAGGTTCTAGCAATCATGTATAGTACAGATGGTAGGGGACAGCAGAATGTATACAAGATAGAGTAACCTAGTGCAATGATAGATGATGGTAGTCCCAAGAGCTAACAATCTTATGCAGATGATAGGAATAGATTAGATAGTAATAGTCTTTGTAATATGCAGTAGATGATAGTGAAAGTATAGGTTAGGAAGGAATCCCCTGCGGGGTACTTATCACTAGAGAGTTAGTAGTAGCAAGATCCAGTAGTAAGGAGTGATCCGGTAGCAAGATACGGGATCGGCAGCGAGGTTCCAGTTCAGTTCAGGCAAAGGGTATAGCTAGAAGCTCCGGCAGCACAAGACAAGGTAAGGTGAACATGTGGTTTGATCGAGCAATGAGTGAGAGCAAACCGGCGATTGAAATAGCCGCTCATAGCGGCGCTCGGCGATGATGTCATTGCCCTTAAAGGTGTATGCGTTCCATTTGGATAGCAAGATGGGACGCAATGTTAGGAGAGAAATGGAAATAAGGGTACCATAGATACCAGAACATTACACAACCTCTCTAAGGTAGGCTGTGTTCCACAGGCCCTCCCAATGTCTGCACCCACCCAGTACCCCAAACAAATTGTCTGGAAAACAGTGTTACTCACCTAGCCAACCTCTGCCTCTCTCGCAGAACATTCCCGCTGCTGGGGATAAGTGTGGACTGGCCCTTCTCCTGGGAGTCATTTCAGCCACTGAAGAGAAGACAGGGTGGTGGGGCTCACTTTGTCAGGCTGTTGGGGATCTGGGCCGACTGTCCAGCATCCCTGGGGTGTACAAATGAAGACTGTAGCTTTTGCGGGTGCTGGGCAGAGGTCGGTAACACTCTGCCCTGTTGGCAGCTCTTCTGCTGGGTTGGGGTTGGCGAATACTACCCCCAGGACCTGGTTGGGTGTCTGCTGTAGAGAGGAGGGATCGCCTACCTCCTCCTCCTGGTATTCCTGCGGGGTAGGTTGGGGATCTGGACCGGCCATCCAGCATCCCTGTAGGTCTGGTGCAGAGACCGCGGTCCCATCTGCACCATTGGGGTCAGGTCTGTTGTCTCGCTGTGGTTGGGGAGAAGGAATAGCTGTCTCCCCTCCCTGGAAGGTACACTGCTGCGTGGAAGGAAGGACGACACCTTCGGCTCCCTGTAACTCCTGCTGTAGCTGGGGACATGGGTCGGCTGCCCAGCCTCCCTGCAGGGCCGGTAGAGAGACCTCGTCCCATCTCCACCTGCCATCGGTGGGTCTTCCAAGTACCACCAGTCTGTACTGTCTCTCCAACTGAAGGGTTGTGCTTGCAGGGTAGATTGGGGTGGAACGGAGCAGAGCAGGCGTTTGTAGTCCTGCTCCAGTTCCCACTCCATTCTGACCAGATGAATCAGGTCTGACCCCAGGTCATCCGCTTTGGGGAGACCCAGTAGGGCTTCCCTGGTGCCTGGATTTACCAGCGCCAAAACTCTGCTGGACCTCCAAAGTCCCTCTCCTCAAAGGCCTCCCACAGCAAGCCCGGGCCACTATAGTCCTCACCTTCCGGCATATTGTTGTCAGCCATCCAGTGGTCGTGCCGGGTAGCGTACCACTTTAGTGCCCGGTAAGCTTCATCCAGCAACAACTCCTTCAAAATCAGGTTCCACAGCTCCGTCACCCACTCATCCAGGGGTTGCTCTCCTAGGAAAGGTAACCGCAGGGCAACGTATACCTGGAACCGCTGTTCTTCGCTGGGAAGGTTCTCTCTCCACCTCCACTGCACATCCTCTAAGGCCTCATACCACATTTCCTTTCGAGTGAAATCTCTCCAGTCCAGTATGGCTTCCTCTGATAAAGGCCCATCCTGTTGGACCAAGTGTTGCTGCAACCTCCAGAGAAACTTCTCCTCATATGGGGACGCTGCACGGGTGTTATCTTGCTCCATAACGTTACCGGTATCTTCGAGCTGCTTCTCCTCACACTAGGACGCCATCCCATCACTTGCCACCAATGTAACGGAACAGGGCACCCCTGACCGGGTACCTCCGTTGACAGATGCTCCTAGTGCTTCCCGAGGGGCTCCAAGCACTCCACCAGACACCGTAACCACTTCAGACCCCACAAACTGCCGCAGCTTGGTTAGGGTCTCGCAATCTCCTACCCACCCTGGACCTACGACAAGGCTCCAGGTTCCTGTGGGTGAACCTCCTTTCCCCAGAGAGTGCAGCACGAACAAGCTCTTACACAAGCTCTTACAAGAGCTTAGTGATTCTCTAAGGGAGTATGGAGGACCATAGCAATCCCTTGCAGCACATTCCCCCAATAAGAGACAAGACTCTAGATTGAGGGTGAAAAATGAATTTGCTTCTTCTTTATTGAACAGACTTATATACAGTTTTCACCCACAAGGTTACCACCCAGGTGGACCTTGTTGAAGACTGGACGTGATATTCACAATCCAATAGGAACAGAGTTTTACACTCTCATACAGTATACACAAAAATATACAATGTGGGACAATCCCCCCTCCCCCTTAGCATCCAATCCACATACCTGTAAGTTTCTCTTAAGGCAGACAGACAGAACAATGGGAGGTCATTAACACTTAACAATGCGAAAGGGCAATCCACATTCCCTCCCAATACACAACAAAAAGGAAAACCTGTCTGACATTGAAAGATATGTAATATACACAGCATTTAGGAAGAACAGATTTAATGGCGAATGGAAATAAATCTTTATATTCCTATATGGAGATATGGCTGGCAAATATGACCGTCCCATCTGAAGCAATTCAAACCATGAATCCTCTGTCTTTAACTTCCAGTGACGGTGAGTACTGTCACAGTACAGTATTGACTTAAAAAAACATTGTGTCTATCACCCACAGTCTGCAAGTACCGTAGAAAGACAATGGTATTTTGAAGGGTAAATTGAGAAAATAAATGGAAGAGACTGGTAAAAACTGGATACAGTGTCTGCCAATAGCCATGCTAAGCATGAGAGTAACTCCCACAGCGAGGGGGTTGACACCTTATGAGATACTGTACGGGAGACCATACTATATCCCACAACTTAGGCCATTTGTTAGGGTAGATGAGGAAACGGATTGTGAACTAGCAAACTATATGAGAAAACTGTTAACATCTAAGGAAATATTGTCTCCAAACTCTCCTACAGGTCAAGAAACTCCGGCAGAGCAGGGCACCCTTGTGCAACCAGGGAATTGGGTGTGGATCAAAATAATCAAGAGAAAACAGTGGTCAGATCCAAGGTGGGAAGGGCCTTATCAGGTACTATTGTCTACACCCACAGCTGTAAAAGTAGAAGAAAGAGTACCTTGGATACATCTATCACATTGCAAGAAAGCAAAGTATCTAGGGCCAGAAGAGGGAGCGCCCACAGAGCCATGATTGTACGTCCGGCTACAAAGGGGGGTGACTCCAATAGGGACCACTCTTCTCAAACCCGGTGAAGAAAATGGAACAAGATAGGCTCATAGGGGCGATAAAACAGCCTAGGGAAAGACAGCTATTGGAACCTGGGTATTTTACTAAGACATGGACAGGTAGGATCTTATTAGGTGGAATGGTAGTCGGAGGGATTATAGCACTGATATTGATACTCTTGGACATCAACTCCCCTCAGTGGGTCAACAGGGTAAAGTCAGGAATGACAAAAAGAGAGATAAAAAGAGGGGACAAAGATGGAGTATATACTATGACGGTCAATGAGGGGGTTACCACAATGATGCAAATTGATATCTGTAGCATTAACTACTGCCCCAGTAATTGGAATTTAAGGTATAGTAGTAAAAAATATGAGAGATATCTGTGCGGATACCCCACCAGTTCATCCTGGAGTAATGTATGGTGGACAACAGATAAGTTAGGATATTACAACAAAGGTGCGGTAGTCCCTGAGAGTAAAAAGGATTTGGTATCCAGACTGTCAATAAGTCAATTTACTTACGTGGGCTATAACCATAACTTTTTGACTGTAACCTTAAAAAATCCTAAAAGCACTGACTCTGGAGATTATGGTTTAGGAATAGCTGTCCTATGGAACTATGGATCAGACCTTTTGATGAGAATAAGAATCCAAGTCACACCTTATACTCCTCCAACATCACTCCCAGTAAACCCCGACTTAAATCTTCCTGATACTAAATCTGAATACCTATTTAAAACAGTTTTGCCAACAAAGAACAACTAAGTATTGAAACAGGATATGGAGATAAGAATGAATGGATAAAATGGGTTAGATGGACTACTAAAAGTAAGGAGCAGGGAAATTGCATTTCGTGTGCCAACTCACGACCCTACTTAGCAACAGTCCCCTTCCTGGCTGACGAAACAGATTTGACGTGCATAATAATGATGTTTAAAGAGAATGTAACAGATGACCAGTGCAAAAATGAGCAGGAGTTATACCCGGCAAATAAAATGTGGAGTGTGCCCCCATTAATTAGAGTAGTTCCCGGAAATTTTACTTGTTTCATCAGTACTGATGAGACAGGACAACAACGAGGGGAGCTACCCTTGTCTTACTGCCCCCAGAACGTACTTATCACAAGTTCACCTTACCAACAGACATGGTTTGAGGATCAGGAGAAGCAATTAGCTGATGTATGGTGGTTATGCGGGGATATGAAGCTTAGGCCTAAACTCCCTCCCAGGTGGAAAGGGAGCTGTGCTTTAACACACTTGCTTCTTCCCTTTTATAAGATACCTGTAGGGGCTGAAGTAAAAATGCCTCGGTTGGAGAAGCACCACTTTCGCATGAAAAGAGAAACACCTCGTTTGACAATCGAGTCTATGTTGATTCCATCGGAGTGCCACGAGGAGTCCCTGATGAGTTCAGAGCACAGAACCAAGTATTAGCCGCACTCACCTCCATCTTCCTATGGGTACAGCCCAACAAGAACGTTGACTGGATAAATTACATCTACTATAACCAGCAAAGGTTTGTGAACTATACCCGAGACGCTCTTAAAGAACTAGCCAGCATACTGGATGCAACTTCGTTGGTAGCCTGGCAGAATCGTATTGCTCTCGATATGATGCTGGCGGAAAAAGGAGGTGTGTGTAAGATGTTTGGAACTTTTTGTTGCACCTTCATTCCTAACAATACAGCTCCTGATTGTAGCATAATGAGGTTTCTGCAAGGATTGCAGATGCTATCTGAGGAACTAGCAGAAAATTCTGGGGTGGAAAACCCCTTAACTGGACTCTTTGAGACTTGGTTTGGTAGGTGGGGTGAACTGGTGAAAAATGCGTTGATTTCAATAATAATGGCCGCCACAGTGCTAACTGTGTGTGGTTGCTGTTGCATTCCCTGTGTTCGAGGACTCCTCCAACGTTTCATTGACACCTCTTTGACAAAGACTATGTACTTACAAGGGGACTCAAACGAACTATACTCAGGATTTGGTTCAAAGTCAGATGACGACGAATTCAAAGACTCTGCCCCAATCTCTCATGTATGAACTATATGATGAATCTAGGCAAAATCTGGGAAGCCAGGATGCTGATGAACCAGTCATAAATGAGTATAATTGGGGGGGGGGGGGGAATGTTAAAGAAATTATGAATGTTTCATAATTATTATATGTGTTATAATCATTTATGCTTTCCTAGAACTGCATTGTTTCAGCAGATTCTGCTAATAATTTAAACAGTGGCTACTGCATATGCTGCCATATGTTTTTTGTTAAAGACCTCATATGAAGTTTTCACATTAACAAAGACTTACACTATATTACATGATGTTCGTATATCCTGTCCAGATGTTTTGTAGACGAAGTAGAATACAATAGACTACTGTTCAACCCCCACCCCTTAGGATATATTAAAGGCTGTACAGGCCATCAATCATTGTCCAAAGGAAGGGGGGGTTTCAATCTTAACGATGTTCAAAATGTATATAAGGATAGGAGACACATATGCAAACCAGACGGGTCATAGTAGCTAATAGTAGTATATCGGTGTAACCTGTCTCCTCGTATACGAGTATTAAACCTGTCTTTCCTTGTATCAGCTTGTGGTCTAAATGTGATTTCCCTTACACTAGTGTACCTGCTGGAGCACACTCTGTGTGGAATCATGGACAGGGCACTTGAGGCAGAACAGCGGCAGGAAGAGGACTTCCTTTCCTCACAAGGCCCCCTTTATGCAGATATCATTCCTGCAGGGCCACAAAACACACATGAGGAAGAGGAGGAGGAGGAGGATTTCAGCAGCATCGATGTAGTGGAAGAGGATAGCATACAGCAGTCTACAAGGGATGGTTTGGATTCCCCAGAAACCACAGGAGTTGTACGTGATTGGGGAGAGGTTGCTCCTGCTCACAATGTCATCCTTAGTGACCCAGAGGACTCAGAAGCTCATGCCTCCTCCAACTTACGTTGCATGGGCTCTCTGATTTTGCAAAGCCTGCGAAAGGACCCGAGGATTCGCGCTATCAAGGAGAGGGATAATTACTGGTTGGACACCCTTCTTGATCCACATTACAAGGGTAAAGTTGCAGAGCTCATCCTGCCTTTGCAGAGGGAGCAGAGGATGAAACATCTTGAAATTTGTTTGCCGCCTTTGCAGACACTGGGAGGGTCAACATTCTCCCTGACGTGTTTCTGTCGCATCGTTCAGCCAAAGGAGGAGCGGTGAAGAAGGCTGCCGGCTGACCGATGCCTTTAAACAGTTATAAGATATTCTGCACTGATGGGCACGAGGCCGCACTGATATGCTGTCCTGATGGGCACTGATATTTTGCATTGATGGCCACTGATGGAAACTAATGAGGCTGCACTGATGGGCACTGATGAGGCTGAAATTATGGGAACTGATGAGGCTGTATTGAAGGGCACTGATAGATTGTCGTTATGGTCTGTGGTTTACAGATGACAGGGCGGGTAACAGGAAGGGGTGTGGCCTTTACAGAAAGGGGTGGGTCATATGTAAATTAGGGGGTGCCCAAGCATAGTTAGGCCTAGGGCAGCACAAAACCTAAATACACCACTGGGTTTAGGTCACTACTAGGGTTGAGCGGACACCTAGATGTCCGTGTTCGACGGGTTCGGCCGAACTTTAAAAAAAAGTCCGGGTCCGTGTCCCGGACTTTTACCGAACTTTTCCCGGACACCGAACCCCATTGAAGTCAATGGGGACCCGAACTTTAAGGCACTAAAATGGCTCTAAAACACCAAAGGAAAGGGCTAGAGTGCTGCAAATGGCAGCAAAACGTAATTAAGAGCATGGCAAGTGCTCTGCAAACAAATGTGGATAGGGAAATAACTTAAAACAACAAAAAAAAACAGAAAAATAAAACAATGTTCTTCTTCATCTCTGAAGGACGAGGCCCATATGGAGTAGGAGGGAGGTTGAGGTGGTGGTGGATGTGGCGGTGACATAGGCGTGCGCACAGGGTGTGCTGGGTGTGCCTGGGCACACCCTAATCACCTAGGGCACATAGCATTGCCAGTGAGGAGATGGGAAAGATCTCCCTGGGACCTGCTCTGCTCTATTTCTCCTTGCCTACAGGTACATGGCCCCGATACATTACTCTCCCTGCTGGCAAACACATGCATGTGTATTTCAACTTTGGGGTGCACACCTTAATGCAATAGGCTGCGCACACCTATGGGCGGTGTAGGTGGAAGCGGCGGTGGAGGAGGACCAGGGCCGGATTAACAGCATCATGGGCTTGGTGCTGAGGATTTTGAAGGGCCTTAGGGCCGTGCCTTGCCATGCACCCAGAGGAGGAAGGGTGCAGCCATGCATGCCTAATTCAACATGGGATGCTGTCTCTGAAGCCCATAAACACATCCATGCATCGCCAACTGTCCCTCCTTGTCCGGCCTTCACGCTGTGTGGGGAGGTTCTGAGGGTGCTGCCTGGGGAAGCGAGCATAGAAGCCAGACTTCTGTGTTTACAAGTGACAGAAGAGCGGTAACAGTGAATATGGCCAACCCGGGGCCTATATAAAAAGGTAGGGGCCTGGAGCTGCAGCTCCAATAGCCCCTACATTAATCTGGCCCTGAGGAGGAGGACGAGGTAGCCAACACTGCTTCTTTTCACAAATTTTAAATGAGGGTACACCCCAAAAGAGTGAGAAAGAGCAAAAATGGAACAATGGGTGGGTAAGGTCGGTATCCATTGCTATTCTGCATAAGGTACGGAAAAGTCCCGTGGGATCCATGCCTGGTTCATTTTAATGAACGTGAGCTTGTCCACATTGTCTCTGGACAGGCGGCTGCGCTTGTCTGTTATAACGCCCCCAGCCGTGCTAAATACCCGTTCAGATAATACACTGGCTGCAGGGCACGCCAGCACCTCCAAGGCGTAAAGGGCAAGCTCAGGCCATGTGCCCAATTTGGAGACCCAGAAGTTGAAGGGGGCAGACCCGTCATTCACTACATGTAGGCGTGTGCACACATACTGCTCCACCATGTTGGTAAAATGCTGCCTCCTGCTAAGACGTTCCATCTGAGCTGCTGGTGCTGCTGTTTGTTGTGGCGTGCTGACAAAGCTTTTCCACATTTCGGCCATGCTAACCCTGCCTTCTGAGGTGCTGGCGGTGCCCTGGTTGCGTTGGCGACCTCCTCCTCCTCCTCCTCTGCCTTGTGCTTCCACTGTGGCCCCGCTGTCAGATGGGAATGCCAGCAGCATGGCGTCTACCAGCGTGCGCTTGTACTCGCGCATCTTGCGATCGCGCTCCAGTGAGTGAATTAAGGACGGTACGTTGTCCTTGTAACGGGGATCCAGCAGCGTGGCCACCCAGTAATCAGCACAAGTTAGAATGTGGGCAACTCGGCGGTCGTTGTGGAGACACTGCAGCATGTAATCGCTCATGTGTGCCAGGCTGCCCAGAGGCAACGAAAGGCTGTCCTCTGTGGGAGGTGTATGGTCCGTGTCCTCTGTATCCCCCCAGCCACGCACCAGTGATGGCCATGAGCTGGCCTGGGTGCCACCCTGCTGTGAACATGGTTCCATCTCCTCCTCCAGCTCCTCCTCCTCCTCATCCTCCTCATCCTCCAGAACTGTGCCCCTGCTGGACAATTGCGTCCCTGGCGTTTGCGTGTGCAGGAACCCACCCTCGGAGCCCCTTGCGAATGACTGCCCTGAAAGCCTTGGAAATGTTACCTCTTCATCCTCCTCCTCCTCCTCATCCTGTGCCACATCCTCTTCCATCATCGCCCGAATTGTTTTTTCAAGGAGGCATAGAAGTGGGATAGTTAAGCTGAGAACGGCGTCATTGCCACTGGCCATGTTGGTGGAGTACTCAAAACAGCGCAACAAGGCACACAGGTCTCGCATGGAGGCCCAGTTATTGGTGGTGAAGTGGTGCTGTTCCGCAGAGCGACTCACGCGTGCGTGCTGCAGCTGAAACTCCACTATGGCCTGCTGCTGCTCGCACAGTCTTTCCAGCATGTGCAAGGTGGAGTTCCACCTTGTGGGCACGTCACATATGAGGCGGTGAGCGGGAAGGCCGAAGTTACGCTGCAGCGCTGCCAGGCGAGCAGCAGCAGGGTGAGAACGCCGAAAGTGCGCACAAACGGCCCGCACTTTCTGCAGCAGCTCTGACATATCGGGGTAGTTTTTAAGGAACCTCTGCACCACCAAATTCAGCACATGCGCCAGGCAAGGGATGTGCGTCAAACCGGCTAGGCCCAGAGCTGCTATGAGATTTCGCCCGTTATCGCACACCACCAGGCCGGGCTTGAGGCTCGCTGGCAGCAACCACTCATTTGTCTGCTGTTCCATGCTCCTCCACAACTCCTGCGCGGTGTGTGGTTTGTCCCCCAAACAGGCAAGTTGTAAAACTGCCTGCTGTCGTTTACCCCTGGCCGTGCTGAAGTTGGTGGTGAAGGTGTTACGCTGTCCGGATGAGGAGGCGGTAGAGGATGAGGAAGCGGAGTAGGAGGAGTTAGGAACAGGAGGCAAACTGAAGCGCCCTGCAATCCTCGGTGGTGGAAGGACATGCGCCAAATTGCTATCCGCCTCAGGCCCATCCGCCACTGCATTTACCCAGTGTGCCGTTAGGGAGATATAACGCCCCTGACCGTGCTTACTGGTCCACGTATCCGTAGTTAGGTGGACCTTGGCACAGATGGCGTTGCGCAGTGCACACCTGATTTTTTCCCCCACTTGGTTGTGCAGGGAAGGGATGGCTTGCCTGGAAAAGTAGTGGCGGCTGGGCACGACGTACTGTGGGACAGCCACCGACATAAGGTTTTTAAAACTGTGCGTCTCCACCAGACGGAATGACAGCATTTCAAAGGCCAATAATTTTGAAATGCTGGCATTCAGGGCCAGGGATCGCGGGTGGGTAGGGGGGTACTTCCTCTTCCTCTCAAGTGTTTGGGAGATGGAAAGCTGAACGCTTCCACGGGACATTGTGGAGATGGTTGTTGGTGACCCAGGTGGTGGTGTTGCTGACAGATCGTCTGTTTGCGGGGTGGCAGGTGCCGGTATCACTACAGATGTGGCTGGAGCGGCCGAGACTGCAGCAGAAGAGGAAGCAGGATGAGCCAGAGACGTTTCTTGGTTTTGAAGGTGTGTACTCCACTGCAGCTCGTGCTTTGCACTTAGATGCCTGATCATGCAGGTTGTGCTCAGGTTGAGAAGGTTCATGCCTCGCTTCAAGCTCTGATTGCACAGGGTGCAAACCACTCGTGTCCTGTCATCAGCACATTTTCTAAAGAACTTCCACGCTAGAGAACTCCTTTGAGCTGACTTTGGTGCGCTCGTTCCCTTGCTGCGTTGGGCAGTAGCGGGCGTAGTGTCTAGGGCACGGCCGCTCCGCTTCTGCACCCTGCTCCCTCTTCTGCTGTGCTGGTGGCTCTGTGCGACCACCGCCTCTTCCTCCAAACTACTCAGTTCACCTGCATGACGTTCATTCCATGTGGGGTCGAGGACCTCATCGTCCTCCACATCATCTTCCACCCAGTCTTCACCCCTGCCCTCCTTGTCGGTCTCCACAATGCTGAACGCCGCAGCAGTTGGCACCTGCGTTTCGTCATCATCGGAGACGTGCTGCGATGATCCTTGCATGTACTCATCTTGAGAAATAAGTGGTTGGGCATCGCTGCACTCAATCTCTTCCACTTCTGGGGCAGGGCTAGGTGGATGGCCCTGGGAAACCCTGCTGACAGAGTCCTCAAAAAGAATAAGAGACTGCTGTATGGCTTGGGGCTCAGACTGCTGGCCTGATTTGCAAGGGGGTGAGGTGAAAGACGGTTGGACATTGGCTGCAGGTGCCAACTCTGACCTTTCTGCAGTAGACTGGGTGGGAGACAATGTGAAGGAACTGGAGGCACTGTCAGCAGCAAACCAATCTACTATCGCCTCAACTTGTTCTGGCCTCATCACTTCTAGGGGCGTTTGATGCCCTACCAAATACTGATGCAGGTTCTGTCGCCTACTCACACTTGAGGAAGGTGTTTCACTTGTGCGTGTAGCTGGCACAGATCGACCATGTCCTCTCCTTGCAACAGGAGCTCTACCAGCAGCACCACGACCCAGGCCACGGCCCTTATTTGACGGTCTCCTCATATTTCTGTAATTTAAGATCTTGCCCTAGAAAGGTTTTTATTGAATAGCGGAATAGAAAATATGATCCAAAAAAAGTGTATGTATATCACACGTACACAACCACACTAGGCCCCAATTACTATTGTTTGTACCCCTAAAAGGCTAGATGAGGAGTAGGGGGAGTATGGAACAGGCAGCACCCTCAAACCTTCAGAAGTATGAGATGAACCCCAACAACTTGGAAAGGTGGATCTCTCTCACACGTACCGACACAGACTATCCCGCAATTCAATTGATCCTCAAAGGTTTTTATTGAATAGCGGAATAGGAAATATGATCAAAAAAAGTGTATGTATCTCGCACGTACACAACCACACTAGGCCCCAATTACTATTGTTTGTACCCCTAAAAGGCTAGATGAGGAGTAGGGGGGGTATGGAACAGGCAGCACCCTCAAACCTTCAGAAGTATGAGATGAACCCCAACAACTTGGAAAGGTGGATCTCTCTCACACGTACCGACACAGACTATCCCGCAATTCAATTGATCCTCAAAGGTTTTTATTGAATAGCGGAATAGGAAATATGATCAAAAAAAGTGTATGTATCTCGCACGTACACAACCACACTAGGCCCCAATTACTATTGTTTGTACCCCTAAAAGGCTAGATGAGGAGTAGGGGGGGTATGGAACAGGCAGCACCCTCAAACCTTCAGAAGTATGAGATGAACCCCAACAACTTGGAAAGGTGGATCTCTCTCACACGTACCAACACAGACTATCCCCCAATTTAACTGATCCCCAAAGGTTTTTGATTAAATAGCGGAATAGAAAATATGATCCCAAAAAAGTGTATGTATATCACACGTACACAACCACACTAGGCCCCAATTACTATTGTTTGTACCCCTAAAAGGCTAGGAGTAGGGGGAGTATGGAACAGGCAGCACCCTCAAACCTTCAGAAGTATGAGATGAACCCCAACAACTTGGAAAGGTGGATCTCTCTCACACGTACCAACACAGACTATCCCCCAATTTAACTGATCCCCAAAGGTTTTTGATTAAATAGCGGAATAGAAAATATGATCCCAAAAAAGTGTATGTATATCACACGTACACAACCACACTAGGCCCCAATTACTATTGTTTGTACCCCTAAAAGGCTAGGAGTAGGGGGAGTATGGAACAGGCAGCACCCTCAAACCTTCAGAAGTATGAGATGAACCCCAACAACTTGGAAAGGTGGATCTCTCTCACACGTACCAACACAGACTATCCCCCAATTTAACTGATCCCCAAAGGTTTTTGATTAAATAGCGGAATAGAAAATATGATCCCAAAAAAGTGTATGTATATCACACGTACACAACCACACTAGGCCCCAATTACTATTGTTTGTACCCCTAAAAGGCTAGGAGTAGGGGGAGTATGGAACAGGCAGCACCCTCAAACCTTCAGAAGTATGAGATGAACCTCAACAACTTGGAAAGGTGGATCTCTCTCACACGTACCAACACAGACTATCCCCCAATTTAACTGATCCCCAAAGGTTTTTGATTAAATAGCGGAATAGAAAATATGATCCCAAAAAAGTGTATGTATATCACACGTACACAACCACACTAGGCCCCAATTACTATTGTTTGTACCCCTAAAAGGCTAGGAGTAGGGGGAGTATGGAACAGGCAGCACCCTCAAACCTTCAGAAGTATGAGATGAACCCCAACAACTTGGAAAGGTGGATCTCTCTCACACGTACCAACACAGACTATCCCCCAATTTAACTGATCCCCAAAGGTTTTTGATTAAATAGCGGAATAGAAAATATGATCCCAAAAAAGTGTATGTATATCACACGTACACAACCACACTAGGCCCCAATTACTATTGTTTGTACCCCTAAAAGGCTAGGAGTAGGGGGAGTATGGAACAGGCAGCACCCTCAAACCTTCAGAAGTATGAGATGAACCCCAACAACTTGGAAAGGTGGATCTCTCTCACACGTACCAACACAGACTATCCCCCAATTTAACTGATCCCCAAAGGTTTTTGATTAAATAGCGGAATAGAAAATATGATCCCAAAAAAGTGTATGTATATCACACGTACACAACCACACTAGGCCCCAATTACTATTGTTTGTACCCCTAAAAGGCTAGGAGTAGGGGGAGTATGGAACAGGCAGCACCCTCAAACCTTCAGAAGTATGAGATGAACCCCAACAACTTGGAAAGGTGGATCTCTCTCACACGTACCAACACAGACTATCCCCCAATTTAACTGATCCCCAAAGGTTTTTGATTAAATAGCGGAATAGAAAATATGATCCCAAAAAAGTGTATGTATATCACACGTACACAACCACACTAGGCCCCAATTACTATTGTTTGTACCCCTAAAAGGCTAGGAGTAGGGGGAGTATGGAACAGGCAGCACCCTCAAACCTTCAGAAGTATGAGATGAACCCCAACAACTTGGAAAGGTGGATCTCTCTCACACGTACCAACACAGACTATCCCCCAATTTAACTGATCCCCAAAGGTTTTTGATTAAATAGCGGAATAGAAAATATGATCCCAAAAAAGTGTATGTATATCACACGTACACAACCACACTAGGCCCCAATTACTATTGTTTGTACCCCTAAAAGGCTAGGAGTAGGGGGAGTATGGAACAGGCAGCACCCTCAAACCTTCAGAAGTATGAGATGAACCTCAACAACTTGGAAAGGTGGATCTCTCTCACACGTACCAACACAGACTATCCCCCAATTTAACTGATCCCCAAAGGTTTTTGATTAAATAGCGGAATAGAAAATATGATCCCAAAAAAGTGTATGTATATCACACGTACACAACCACACTAGGCCCCAATTACTATTGTTTGTACCCCTAAAAGGCTAGGAGTAGGGGGAGTATGGAACAGGCAGCACCCTCAAACCTTCAGAAGTATGAGATGAACCCCAACAACTTGGAAAGGTGGATCTCTCTCACACGTACCAACACAGACTATCCCCCAATTTAACTGATCCCCAAAGGTTTTTGATTAAATAGCGGAATAGAAAATATGATCCCAAAAAAGTGTATGTATATCACACGTACACAACCACACTAGGCCCCAATTACTATTGTTTGTACCCCTAAAAGGCTAGGAGTAGGGGGAGTATGGAACAGGCAGCACCCTCAAACCTTCAGAAGTATGAGATGAACCTCAACAACTTGGAAAGGTGGATCTCTCTCACACGTACCAACACAGACTATCCCCCAATTTAACTGATCCCCAAAGGTTTTTGATTAAATAGCGGAATAGAAAATATGATCCCAAAAAAGTGTATGTATATCACACGTACACAACCACACTAGGCTCCAATTACTATTGTTTGTACCCCTAAAAGGCTAGGAGTAGGGGGAGTATGGAACAGGCAGCACCCTCAAACCTTCAGAAGTATGAGATGAACCCCAACAACTTGGAAAGGTGGATCTCTCTCACACGTACCAACACAGACTATCCCCCAATTTAACTGATCCCCAAAGGTTTTTGATTAAATAGCGGAATAGAAAATATGATCCCAAAAAAGTGTATGTATATCACACGTACACAACCACACTAGGCCCCAATTACTATTGTTTGTACCCCTAAAAGGCTAGGAGTAGGGGGAGTATGGAACAGGCAGCACCCTCAAACCTTCAGAAGTATGAGATGAACCCCAACAACTTGGAAAGGTGGATCTCTCTCACACGTACCAACACAGACTATCCCCCAATTTAACTGATCCCCAAAGGTTTTTGATTAAATAGCGGAATAGAAAATATGATCCCAAAAAAGTGTATGTATATCACACGTACACAACCACACTAGGCCCCAATTACTATTGTTTGTACCCCTAAAAGGCTAGGAGTAGGGGGAGTATGGAACAGGCAGCACCCTCAAACCTTCAGAAGTATGAGATGAACCCCAACAACTTGGAAAGGTGGATCTCTCTCACACGTACCAACACAGACTATCCCCCAATTTAACTGATCCCCAAAGGTTTTTGATTAAATAGCGGAATAGAAAATATGATCCCAAAAAAGTGTATGTATATCACACGTACACAACCACACTAGGCCCCAATTACTATTGTTTGTACCCCTAAAAGGCTAGGAGTAGGGGGAGTATGGAACAGGCAGCACCCTCAAACCTTCAGAAGTATGAGATGAACCCCAACAACTTGGAAAGGTGGATCTCTCTCACACGTACCAACACAGACTATCCCCCAATTTAACTGATCCCCAAAGGTTTTTGATTAAATAGCGGAATAGAAAATATGATCCCAAAAAAGTGTATGTATATCACACGTACACAACCACACTAGGCCCCAATTACTATTGTTTGTACCCCTAAAAGGCTAGGAGTAGGGGGAGTATGGAACAGGCAGCACCCTCAAACCTTCAGAAGTATGAGATGAACCCCAACAACTTGGAAAGGTGGATCTCTCTCACACGTACCAACACAGACTATCCCCCAATTTAACTGATCCCCAAAGGTTTTTGATTAAATAGCGGAATAGAAAATATGATCCCAAAAAAGTGTATGTATATCACACGTACACAACCACACTAGGCCCCAATTACTATTGTTTGTACCCCTAAAAGGCTAGGAGTAGGGGGAGTATGGAACAGGCAGCACCCTCAAACCTTCAGAAGTATGAGATGAACCTCAACAACTTGGAAAGGTGGATCTCTCTCACACGTACCAACACAGACTATCCCCCAATTTAACTGATCCCCAAAGGTTTTTGATTAAATAGCGGAATAGAAAATATGATCCCAAAAAAGTGTATGTATATCACACGTACACAACCACACTAGGCCCCAATTACTATTGTTTGTACCCCTAAAAGGCTAGGAGTAGGGGGAGTATGGAACAGGCAGCACCCTCAAACCTTCAGAAGTATGAGATGAACCCCAACAACTTGGAAAGGTGGATCTCTCTCACACGTACCAACACAGACTATCCCCCAATTTAACTGATCCCCAAAGGTTTTTGATTAAATAGCGGAATAGAAAATATGATCCCAAAAAAGTGTATGTATATCACACGTACACAACCACACTAGGCCCCAATTACTATTGTTTGTACCCCTAAAAGGCTAGGAGTAGGGGGAGTATGGAACAGGCAGCACCCTCAAACCTTCAGAAGTATGAGATGAACCCCAACAACTTGGAAAGGTGGATCTCTCTCACACGTACCAACACAGACTATCCCCCAATTTAACTGATCCCCAAAGGTTTTTGATTAAATAGCGGAATAGAAAATATGATCCCAAAAAAGTGTATGTATATCACACGTACACAACCACACTAGGCCCCAATTACTATTGTTTGTACCCCTAAAAGGCTAGGAGTAGGGGGAGTATGGAACAGGCAGCACCCTCAAACCTTCAGTATGAGATTGTGTTCACTGTACCCCACAAAGATTGAGTTCACTGCACCCCACAATGATTGTGTTCACTGCACCCCACAAAGATTGTGTTCACTGCACCTCACAAAGATTGTGTTCACTGTACCCCCCAAAGATTGTGTTCACTGCACCCCACAAAGATTCTGTTCACTGTACCCCACAAAGATTGTGTTCACTGCACCCCAAAAAGATTGTGTTCACTGCACCCCAAAAAGGATGTTGTTCACTGCACCCCAAAAAGGATGTTGTTCACTCCACCCCAAAAAGATTGTGTTCACTGCACCCCACAAAGATTGTGTTCACTGCACCCCAAAAAGATTGTGTTCACTGCACCCCAAAAATGATTTTGTTCACTGCACCCCAAAAAGGATTTTGTTCACTGCACCCCAAAAAGGATGTTGTTCACTCCACCCCAAAAAGATTGTGTTCACTGCACCCCAAAAAGATTGTGTTCACTGCACCCCACAAAGGATTTTGTTCACTGCACCCCAAAAAGATTGTGTTCACTGCACCCCAAAAAGGATGTTGTTCACTGCACCCCAAAAAGGATTTTGTTCACTGCACCCCAAAAAGATTGTGTTCACTGCACCCCACAAAGGATTTTGTTCACTGCACCCCACAAAGATTGTGTTCACTGCACACCAAAAAGGATTGTGTTCACTGCACCCCAAAAAGATTTTGTTCACTGCACCCCAAAAAGATTGTGTTCACTGCAGCCCAAAAAGATTGTGTTCACTGCAGCCCAAAAAGATTGTGTTCACTGCAGCCCAAAAAGATTGTGTTCACTGCAGCCCAAAAAGATTGTGTTCACTGCAGCCCAAAAAGATTGTGTTCACTGCAGCCCAAAAAGATTGTGTTCACTGCAGCTCACACACAGAAAAATGGATGTGGATCACTGACACCTGCCTATCTCCAATCCCACACCACACAGCAATATCGATTGTAGTTTGTAGAACACAGTTTCCCTAAAATTCAGCAGACTCTGTCCCTAACAGGATTGAGAAGAGATCGTAGATCAGGATTGAGTGCAGACCCCACCCCCCACACAGCAATATCGATTGTAGTTTGTAGAAGACACTGACCCTATATAATTCAGCAGACTCTATCCCTAAAATGCCTACAACTCGCCCTGCCTAAACACTCCGACCTGTCCCTCAATTCTATCCGGACACAAATGGTTTTTTCCTGCCTATCTTTCCCTAATCAGCAGCCAGCACGTTGATGTGTGCTCTGTCCCTGAATCTAAGCAGCATAATGACGCCGCTGCGGCTGCCTCGAACTTATAAAGACTTGGTCACATGCTTCAGACGGCCAATCACAGCTACTGAGACATTTGCAGGCATGGCTGGGATGGCTTAAGGCACACCAGTTAAACGATTGTTGATTGGCTGTTGAAAGCCCGCCATGAAAAGAGCGCCAAAGCATGCAAAACCCGGAAATAAAACGACCGAACACGGATTTTTACCCGAACATACAGTAAAGTGTCCGTGTCCGTGTTCGGGTACAAAAAATCCAATTATTCGGTACGAACACGAATAATACAGTCCGTGTTCGCTCAACACTAGTCACTACCAACCCCCAAGGCCTAATTTTTCTGCACTTGTATGACAGGTGCATACAATTTAAATGACGTATGTCATTTTTAACAGCAGGACCTGTCCCTGTGCCCTGCTAACTGTGAGGGGCTACGGTGTTCAGGCACCACTAACACCAAAGGCCCAATTTTTGGCACTTGTATAGCACATGCGATTTCAAATTTGCATGGAATTCTTACCAGCAGGTCCCGTTCCTGCACCCACCAAGAGTAAATGCGAGGGGTTACGGTGTTCAGGCACTATCAACAAGCAAGGCCCAATTTTTCTGCACCTGTATGACAAGTACATGTGATTTGAAACTTGTATGTATATTTGTATATGACATTTTTTGCTTTAGAAATGTTAGTATAGCTGCAGCAGGTTTATACATCGTATGCATGTAGATACCCTACTTTACAGGCACATTCAGGGGACCACCCCAGGCACGATATTTAAAAAAATGAAAAATTCCTTCACTTTCACTTTAAGCCTCATTAAAATCAGTAAGTAAGTCAGTGCTCCTTTAAAAATGATTGTTATTTAAAACTTTTTTTTCATTGCTACATGTTCCCCAGGTCAGGACCTGGACCCCCATACACTTTTTTGAGGCAATAACTTGCAATTAAGCCTTCAAAATGAGACCGTTTTGGTTTTCGAGGTACGAGTCCCATAGACTTCATTTGGGTCCATTTGTTCGAACAAACTTTTACTCTGTTCGCAGTGTTCTGGTGTGAACTGAACCGGGGGGTGTTTGGCTCATCACTACCCCACATCCCTTAAAGTCCAGTTTTGTTAGGAGGGATATGGGAAGGTTACTTCCTCCCTATCTTTTCCTTGCTCCTACTGTCCAATATTACATTTATAGATGTGGATGTGGGCAGTTGTCCCTAGAACTGATATACATATTTAACTTCCCTGGGTTACCGGAATGGTTGCTAACGGTAACGGCCGAAGAAAGTTTTGAAAATTGCCATTTTCCTCTCAAAGACTGTGTTCTAATGCTCGAGAGATGTGTGAGGCCTGCTCAACATGCGATAGGGAGGGTGAGGTGAAGAATAAAATGCACAGTGATGGTTTCCTATGGCAACGGAAGAATCTTTGCCTGGATTACAAATTGTCTGATCAAGTGATGTGCTGGAGAGCGGGATAAATGCATCTTGCTGTACAAAAGGACTGTGTCTGCTTAACAGTAAATGGTGCAAGTTTGGACGGAGAAAATGGCGGCCCAGGGCACATGGATCGGTGTACCGGGAGCCATGTGTGTGCCGGAGTTATACAGGAAAATGTTTTCCGTGCATCCAATGACAGCGGGACATTCTTCCAAAATAGTGGCAGTGTGGATGCTGTAGAGAAAATTGTTGACCATGCATTTAATGACAGTGGGACATTTTTCAAATACAGTATGGCGAATCTTGCTTGTACAAGTGCTAAGAAGAGAAATGTTGGCCCTGCATCTGACAGCGGGGACAATTCTACTGACTTGCAAGGAGGGTCATTTGGCTCAGAGTGATAGAGGCGCAGCTGGAGCCCTAGTACAAGTAAGGATGGCGGATGCGTGCAAGCAGAGAAGTAACTACCATGCAGGCTGAGCTGAGATGGAGCGGCATTGGAAGGGTTACTGTACTGCGCAGGAAAGTTCTGCCTAGCAGGAGGAGCCACCGCCAATTTAGAGTCGTTGGCGGAGACGCCGCAGACGCACAGCCAATCCTGAGAAGGAGGGAAAGTCCATAAATGACTTCCGCCTCTGGGTGGTGCTGAGAGGGAAACACATGTGTGGAGGAGCAAGATGGAGAGAGGCGGAGGGCAGTAGAGGCTGTCCCATGTGTTGGCGGAGAACCTGCGGAGCACCGAGAGCCGAAAACATCCACCCTGTGGGATACAGGGGTGCGGCTGGTGCCCGACGGAAGACTGTGCACCATAGGAGGTGTGGAGCACTTGGGCCTGGCTGTCAAAATGAAACATGCAAACAGCATCATCCCTAGTTGTCATCTTGTGCCGCTCATTTTACCTTCTGACTCACCCCTGTTATTACTTATCAGCAGGAACCTATATAGCACTTATCAAAACTACTCTTTACTTCTCTACATATAAAAATCAGCTGACAGCAGAGAGGGGAGGGGGGTGCAGAGGGAGGGGCATATCAGAGGTTCTCTATACAGAACACTCAGATTGTAACAGAAAATATGGGGGCGGGGTCAGGTCAGTAACTTCTCCTCTAAGCAGTGAAGAGTGGGAGGGGGGTAAGTAAGAAAATATTTCCCCTCTACACAGAGCATTCAGCTCACACAAAGGGGGTGGGGAAGGGGGAGGGGCATCTGCCGATTTCTACATCAAGGTTTCAGCTCACAGCAGAGATAATGGGGGAGGAGTCATGTCAGCACTTCTGCTCTAGACAGTGGACTCAGCTTGAAGCAATGGGAGTGGGGGAGGGGAAGAAAGCATTTCCAATCTACATATAGGAATCAGCTAACAGCAGAAGAAGTGGGGGAGAGGGAGGGGGAATGTTAGAATCTCTTTATACAGAAGACTCAGATAATGGGGGGGAGGAGTCATGTCAGCACTTCTGCTCTAGACAGTGGACTCAGCTTGAAGCAATGGGAGTGGGGGAGGGGTATGGAAGAAAACATTTCCCCTCTACATATAGGAATCAGCTGACAGCAGAGGGGCGGGGCAGCTGGAGAGGGCGTGTCAGCAGTTTCTACATCGAGAACTCCACATAAAGCGAAGCAAATGGGGGAGGGTTAACACTTCTCCTCTAAACAATGGGAGTGGGGGAGGGGGGTAAAAGAAAGCATTTCCCCTTTACATATAGGATTCCTCTGACAGCAAAGAGAGTGGGGGAGGGGTGTGCAAATGTTTCTTTACACAGAGGAGTTAGCTCAATGCAAAGGAGGAGGGGCATGTCAGAATTTCTCCACTCAGAGAACCCAGCTCACAGAAGAGATAATGGGGGAGGGGTCAGCTCAGCACTTATCCTCTAAAGAGCGTACTCAGCTTGAAGCAATTGGAGTGGGGGAGGGGATAAAATAAAGTATTTCCCCTCTACATATAGGAAGAGGGAGTGGGGGAGGGGTGGGTATACATGTCAGGAGCTAGGGAGACCAGACACATAGCTACACATGGAAACTGAGACCAAACAAAGTAGAGAGCCTTAACCACTTTACCACCGGAGGATTTTGCTGTCTTACGTCCAGGCCACTTTTTGCGTTTCGGCACTGTGCTAATTTAACGGACAATTGCGCGGTCATGCAACGCTGTACCCAAACTAAATTTACGTCCTTTTTTTTCCCACAAACAGAGCTTTCTTTTGGTGGTATTTGATCACCTGTGTAATTTTTATCTTTTTGCGATATTAATAAAAAAAGCGACAATTTTGAAAAAATAACAATATTTTTCTACTTAGACAGTTAAAAAATATCCAATATATTAAATTTTTGTCATATATTTAGGCCAAAATGTATTTAGCTACATGTCTTTGACAAAAAAATTCTCAATGAGCATATTTTTAAATGCTTCAAGACCGGAAGATTTTACCCCCTTCCTGACCAGGCCATATTTTGCGATTCGGCACTGTGTTAGTTTAACAGACAATTGCGCGGTCGTGCGACGCTGTACCCAAATTAAATTTATGTCCTTGTTTTCCTCACAGAGCTTTCTTTTGGTGTTATTTGATCACCTGTGCGATTTTTACTTTTTGCGCTATAAACAAAAAAAGAGCGACAATTTTGAAAAAATAACAATATTTTTCCCATTTTTTTTATATGAAATTCCCCCCCCCCAAAAAAATGTAAAAATCAAAATTTTTTAACATTTTAGGCCAATTTGTTTTCTACTACATATGTTTGGTAAAAAAAATCGCAATAAGCGTATTTTGATTGGTTTGCGCAAAAGTTATCGCAGCTACTAACTACAGGAAATTTGTCATTTTTATTGTTTTTTTTTTTTAACTAGTAATGGCAACGATCTGCGATATTTTTTTTTTTTTTTTTGCATGACTGCGACATTGCGACGGACAGATCGGACCCCTAACTGACATAGAGAGGGGGTGTAAACACTTTTGTACACAGAGGAGCTCACAGCAGAGATAATGGGGGAGGGGTCAGGTGAATCCTTCTTCCCCAAACATTGGAGTGAAAATGAAGCAATTGGAGTGGGGGAGGGGACAAAAGAAAGCATTTCCCCTCTACATATAGGAATCAGGTGACAGGAAAGGAGTGGGGGAGGGGTGTGAAGAAGAGGGAGCGGGGGAGGGGTGTGAAGAAGAGGGAGCGGGGGAGGGGTGTGAAGAAGAGGGAGCGGGGGAGGGGTGTGAAGAAGAGGGAGCGGGGGAGGGGTGTGAAGAAGAGGGAGCGGGGGAGGGGTGTGAAGAAGAGGGAGCGGGGGAGGGGTGTGAAGAAGAGGGAGTGGGGGAGGGGTGTGAAGAATTATTTGATTCTATAAAGAACAGACGTCTGTCCTCTATACTGCATTTCCCATTTCTCCATATTATTCTTCAGGCTGTGACATTGAAGTGCTCAGCAAAGTGAGGATTAGAAATAGTGTGATGTCAGCTCTGGGCGGGGTCTCCCCGCCTCCAATGTTTATTGGGGAAGCTGATTGGCTCAGGAGGTTCTGACATCGCTATGTACAGCAAAGACTCAACAAGAGATAGAAAATATCTTTTATAAAGAGAATGATTTGTAATGAATAATACAGTCAGTCAGGTCATTATTTAGTATAGTTAGATAATTAGTGAATTAGATAGGAGAAGTGTGATTGGATATTCCCAATTATAGGTGATTATGTCTATGCATTTACTGGATGTGTTTTCTGCACATGGTTCTATTCCCTGACTCAGGGCGAATCATGAAATCAGAGGGCTGTGTGCAAGATTAAAACTCGGCCCTAGACGTTGATTGAACTAAAAATGCAAAAAGTGGCCTTGGTGTAAAGTGTGCTAAATATTTGGTGTGGCTTAAAGGGGGTGTGGTTAAAGGGGGCGTGGTTAAATAAAGTTGGAGATGACTTGCATAGTGCAGAATGTGGTAATGGTAAATAGAAGATGTACAGTGCGGAGTGTATGGCGGGGGGGGGGGGGGGTAAATAGAAGATGTACAGTGCGGAGTGTATGGCGGGGGGGGGGGGGGGGGGTAAATAGAAGATGTACAGTGCGGAGTGTATGGCGGGGGGGGGGGGGGGTAAATAGAAGATGTACAGTGCGGAGTGTATGGCGGGGGGTAAATAGAAGATGTACAGTGCGGAGTGTATGGCGGGGGGTAAATAGAAGATGTACAGTGCGGAGTGTATGGTGGGGGGTAAATAGAAGATGTACAGTGCGGAGTGAATGGCGGGGGGTAAATAGAAGATGTACAGTGCGGAGTGTATGGCGGGGGGTAAATAGAAGATGTACAGTGCGGAGTGTATGGCGGGGGGTAAATAGAAGATGTACAGTGCGGAGTGAATGGCGGGGGGTAAATAGAAGATGTACAGTGCGGAGTGAATGGCGGGGGGTAAATAGAAGATGTACAGTGCGGAGTGTATGGCGGGGGGTAAATAGAAGATGTACAGTGCGGAGTGTATGGCGGGGGGGTAAATAGAAGATGTACAGTGCGGAGTGTATGGCGGGGGGTAAATAGAAGATGTACAGTGCGGAGTGTATGGTGGGGGGTAAATAGAAGATGTACAGTGCGGAGTGAATGGCGGGGGGTAAATAGAAGATGTACAGTGCGGAGTGTATGGCGGGGGGTAAATAGAAGATGTACAGTGCGGAGTGTATGGCGGGGGGGTAAATAGAAGATGTACAGTGCAGAATGAATGGCGGGGGGTAAATAGAAGATGTACAGTGCGGAGTGTATGGTGGGGGGTAAATAGAAGATGTACAGTGCGGAGTGAATGGCGGGGGGTAAATAGAAGATGTACAGTGCGGAGTGTATGGCGGGGGGTAAATAGAAGATGTACAGTGCGGAGTGTATGGCGGGGGGTAAATAGAAGATGTACAGTGCGGAGTGAATGGCGGGGGGTAAATAGAAGATGTACAGTGCGGAGTGAATGGCGGGGGGTAAATAGAAGATGTACAGTGCGGAGTGTATGGCGGGGGGTAAATAGAAGATGTACAGTGCGGAGTGTATGGCGGGGGGGTAAATAGAAGATGTACAGTGCGGAGTGTATGGCGGGGGGTAAATAGAAGATGTACAGTGCGGAGTGTATGGTGGGGGGTAAATAGAAGATGTACAGTGCGGAGTGAATGGCGGGGGGTAAATAGAAGATGTACAGTGCGGAGTGTATGGCGGGGGGTAAATAGAAGATGTACAGTGCGGAGTGTATGGTGGGGGGTAAATAGAAGATGTACAGTGCGGAGTGAATGGCGGGGGGTAAATAGAAGATGTACAGTGCGGAGTGAATGGCGGGGGGTAAATAGAAGATGTACAGTGCGGAGTGTATGGCGGGGGGTAAATAGAAGATGTACAGTGCGGAGTGTATGGCGGGGGGTAAATAGAAGATGTACAGTGCGGAGTGTATGGCGGGGGGGTAAATAGAAGATGTACAGTGAGGAGTGAATGGCGGGGGGTAAATAGAAGATGTACAGTGCGGAGTGTATGGCGGGGGGTAAATAGAAGATGTACAGTGCGGAGTGTATGGCGGGGGGTAAATAGAAGATGTACAGTGCGGAGTGTATGGCGGAGGGTAAATAGAAGGTGTACAGTGCGGAGTGTATGGCGGGGGGTAAATAGAAGATGTACAGTGCGGAGTGTATGGCGGGGGGTAAATAGAAGATGTACAGTGCGGAGTGAATGGCGGGGGGTAAATAGAAGATGTACAGTGCGGAGTGAATGGCGGGGGGTAAATAGAAGATGTACAGTGCGGAGTGAATGGCGGGGGGTAAATAGAAGATGTACAGTGCGGAGTGTATGGCGGGGGGGTAAATAGAAGATGTACAGTGCGGAGTGTATGGCGGGGGGTAAATAGAAGATGTACAGTGCGGAGTGAATGGCGGGGGGGTAAATAGAAGATGTACAGTGCGGAGTGTATAGCGGGGGGTAAATAGAAGATGTACAGTGCGGAGTGTATGGCGGGGGGTAAATAGAAGATGTACAGTGCAGAATGAATGGCGGGGGGTAAATAGAAGATGTACAGTGCGGAGTGTATGGCGGGGGGTAAATAGAAGATGTACAGTGCGGAGTGTATGGCGGGGGGTAAATAGAAGATGTACAGTGCGGAGTGAATGGCGGGGGGTAAATAGAAGATGTACAGTGCGGAGTGAATGGCGGGAGGTAAATAGAAGATGTACAGTGCGGAGTGAATGGCGGGGGGTAAATAGAAGATGTACAGTGCGGAGTGTATGGCGGGGGGTAAATAGAAGATGTACAGTGCGGAGTGTATGGCGGGGGGGTAAATAGAAGATGTACAGTGCGGAGTGTATGGCGGGGGGTAAATAGAAGATGTACAGTGCGGAGTGTATGGCGGGGGGTAAATAGAAGATGTACAGTGCGGAGTGAATGGCGGGGGGTAAATAGAAGATTTACAGTGCGGAGTGTATGGCGGGGGGTAAATAGAAGATGTACAGTGCGGAGTGAATGGCGGGGGTAAATAGAAGATGTACAGTGCGGAGTGTATGGCGGGGGGTAAATAGAAAATGTACAGTGCGGAGTGTATGGCGGGGGGTAAATAGAAGATGTACAGTGCGGAGTGTATGGCGGGGGGTAAATAGAAGATGTACAGTGCGGAGTGTATGGCGGGGGGTAAATAGAAGATGTACAGTGCGGAGTGTATGGCGGGGGGTAAATAGAAGATGTACAGTGCGGAGTGAATGGCGGGGGGTAAATAGAAGATGTACAGTGCGGAGTGTATGGTGGGGGGTAAATAGAAGATGTACAGTGTGGAGTGTATGGAGGGGGGTAAATAGAAGATGTACAGTGCGGAGTGTATGGCGGGGGGCAAATAGAAGATGTACAGTGCGGAGTGTATGGCGGAGGGTAAATAGAAGATGTACAGTGCGGAGTGTATGGCGGGGGGTAAATAGAAGATGTACAGTGCGGAGTGTATGGCGGGGGGTAAATAGAAGATGTACAGTGCGGAGTGTATGGAGGAGGGTAAATAGAAGATGTACAGTGCGGAGTGTATGGCGGGGGGGGGTAAATAGAAGATGTACAGTGCAGAGTGTATGGCGGGGGGTAAATAGAAGATGTACAGTGCGGAGTGTATGGCGGGGGGTAAATAGAAGATGTACAGTGCGGAGTGTATGGCGGGGGGTAAATAGAAGATGTACAGTGCGGAGTGTATGGCGGGGGGTAAATAGAAGATGTACAGTGCGGAGTGTATGGCGGGGGGTAAATAGAAGATGTACAGTGCGGAGTGTATGGCGGGGGGTAAATAGAAGATGTACAGTGCAGAGTGTATGGCGGGGGGGTAAATAGAAGATGTACAGTGCGGAGTGTATGGCGGGGGGTAAATAGAAGATGTACAGTGCGGAGTGAATGGCGGGGGGTAAATAGAAGATGTACAGTGCGGAGTGTATGGCGGGGGGTAAATAGAAGATGTACAGTGCGGAGTGTATGGAGGGGGGTAAATAGAAGCTGTACAGTGCGGAGTGTATGGCGGGGGGTAAATACAGGGCAGCCATCAGGGGGGGACAGCCCATACACATGTAGGAGGCCCAGGCATTCCGAGGGGCCCCGCCCCCAGGCCCTAGCCAATGAGACTAAGTTGTTGCTGCTGTAGTAACTAGCAATTGCTAAATCATGGTGGCTGCAGAGTAAACCGATGCAGCTGAAGGGATGTCTCTTTGCTGGATTGCGCTGTCTCTTTGCTGAAAATATTAGGCTGTCTCTTTGCTGGATTGGGATATCTCTTTGCTGAGTATATGAAACTGTCACTTTACTGGATTGGAATGTGTCTTTGCTGAATATATGAGGCCGTCTCTTTACTGGATTGGCATGTTTCTGTGCTTTATATATGAGGCCATCTCTTTGTTGGATTAGGATGTCTCTTTGCTAAATATATGAGTCTGTCTCTTTACTGGATTGGAAAGTCTCTTTGCCAGATATATGGGATGTCTCTTTGATGGATTGGATTCATTTTAATTTATTAAGTTGTAAGAGTGTTAAAATAGAAGTGGGCGCACTGAAGGACTCGGTGGAATGGCCAGTGGGGGGGATTCGGTGGGACGGCCAGAGGGTGGGCCCTGCGAAATGTTGGTGGTCAGGCCCGGAGGGGCCCAGGCCTTAAGCTATGTAAGGGGCCCCGAAATTTCTGATGGCTGCCTTGGGTAAATAGAAGATGTACAGTGCAGAGTGTATGGCGGGGGGTAAATAGAAGATGTACAGTGCGGAGTGTATGGCGGGGGGTAAATAGAAGATGTACAGTGCGGAGTGTATGGCGGGGGGTAAATAGAAGATGTACAGTGCGGAGTGTATGGCGGGGGGGTAAATAGAAGATGTACAGTGCGGAGTGTATGGCGGGTGGTAAATAGAAGATGTACAGTGCTGAGTGTATGGCGGGGGGTAAATAGAAGATGTACAGTGCGGAGTGTATGGCGGGGGGTAAATAGAAGATGTACAGTGCGGAGTGTATGGAGGGGGGTAAATAGAAGATGTACAGTGCAGAGTGAATGGCGGGGGGTAAATAGAAGATGTACAGTGCGGAGTGAATGGCGGGGGGTAAATAGAAGATGTACAGTGCGGAGTGAATGGCGGGGGGTAAATAGAAGATGTACAGTGCGGAGTGTATGGCGGGGGGTAAATAGAAGATGTACAGTGCGGAGTGTATGGCGGGGGGTAAATAGAAGATGTACAGTGCAGAATGAATGGCGGGGGGTAAATAGAAGATGTACAGTGCGGAGTGTATGGCGGGGGGTAAATAGAAGATGTACAGCGCGGAGTGTATGGCGGGGGGTAAATAGAAGATGTACAGTGCGGAGTGAATGGCGGGGGGTAAATAGAAGATGTACAGTGCGGAGTGAATGGCGGGAGGTAAATAGAAGATGTACAGTGCGGAGTGAATGGCGGGGGGTAAATAGAAGATGTACAGTGCGGAGTGTATGGCGGGGGGTAAATAGAAGATGTACAGTGCGGAGTATATGGCGGGGGGGTAAATAGAAGATGTACAGTGCGGAGTGTATGGCGGGGGGTAAATAGAAGATGTACAGTGTGGAGTGTATGGAGGGGGGTAAATAGAAGATGTACAGTGCGGAATGTATGGCGGGGGGTAAATAGAAGATGTACAGTGCGGAGTGTATGGCGGAGGGTAAATAGAAGATGTACAGTGCGGAGTGTATGGCGGGGGGTAAATAGAAGATGTACAGTGCGGAGTGTATGGCGGGGGGTAAATAGAAGATGTACAGTGCGGAGTGTATGGCGGGGGGTAAATAGAAGATGTACAGTGTGGAGTGTATGGAGGGGGGTAAATAGAAGATGTACAGTGCGGAATGTATGGCGGGGGGTAAATAGAAGATGTACAGTGCGGAGTGTATGGCGGGGGGTAAATAGAAGATGTACAGTGCAGAGTGTATGGCGGGGGGGTAAATAGAAGATGTACAGTGCGGAGTGTATGGCGGGGGGTAAATAGAAGATGTACAGTGCGGAGTGAATGGCGGGGGGTAAATAGAAGATGTACAGTGCGGAGTGTATGGCGGGGGGTAAATAGAAGATGTACAGTGCGGAGTGTATGGAGGGGGGTAAATAGAAGCTGTACAGTGCGGAGTGTATGGCGGGGGGTAAATACAGGGCAGCCATCAGGGGGGGACAGCCCATACACATGTAGGAGGCCCAGGCATTCCGAGGGGCCCCGCCCCCAGGCCCTAGCCAATGAGACTAAGTTGTTGCTGCTGTAGTAACTAGCAATTGCTAAATCATGGTGGCTGCAGAGTAAACCGATGCAGCTGAAGGGATGTCTCTTTGCTGGATTGCGCTGTCTCTTTGCTGAAAATATTAGGCTGTCTCTTTGCTGGATTGGGATATCTCTTTGCTGAGTATATGAAACTGTCACTTTACTGGATTGGAATGTGTCTTTGCTGAATATATGAGGCCGTCTCTTTACTGGATTGGCATGTTTCTGTGCTTTATATATGAGGCCATCTCTTTGTTGGATTAGGATGTCTCTTTGCTAAATATATGAGTCTGTCTCTTTACTGGATTGGAAAGTCTCTTTGCCAGATATATGGGATGTCTCTTTGATGGATTGGATTCATTTTAATTTATTAAGTTGTAAGAGTGTTAAAATAGAAGTGGGCGCACTGAAGGACTCGGTGGAATGGCCAGTGGGGGGGATTCGGTGGGACGGCCAGAGGGTGGGCCCTGCGAAATGTTGGTGGTCAGGCCCGGAGGGGCCCAGGCCTTAAGCTATGTAAGGGGCCCCGAAATTTCTGATGGCTGCCTTGGGTAAATAGAAGATGTACAGTGCAGAGTGTATGGCGGGGGGTAAATAGAAGATGTACAGTGCGGAGTGTATGGCGGGGGGTAAATAGAAGATGTACAGTGCGGAGTGTATGGCGGGGGGTAAATAGAAGATGTACAGTGCGGAGTGTATGGCGGGGGGGTAAATAGAAGATGTACAGTGCGGAGTGTATGGCGGGTGGTAAATAGAAGATGTACAGTGCTGAGTGTATGGCGGGGGGTAAATAGAAGATGTACAGTGCGGAGTGTATGGCGGGGGGTAAATAGAAGATGTACAGTGCGGAGTGTATGGAGGGGGGTAAATAGAAGATGTACAGTGCAGAGTGAATGGCGGGGGGTAAATAGAAGATGTACAGTGCGGAGTGAATGGCGGGGGGTAAATAGAAGATGTACAGTGCGGAGTGAATGGCGGGGGGTAAATAGAAGATGTACAGTGCGGAGTGTATGGCGGGGGGTAAATAGAAGATGTACAGTGCGGAGTGTATGGCGGGGGGTAAATAGAAGATGTACAGTGCAGAATGAATGGCGGGGGGTAAATAGAAGATGTACAGTGCGGAGTGTATGGCGGGGGGTAAATAGAAGATGTACAGCGCGGAGTGTATGGCGGGGGGTAAATAGAAGATGTACAGTGCGGAGTGAATGGCGGGGGGTAAATAGAAGATGTACAGTGCGGAGTGAATGGCGGGAGGTAAATAGAAGATGTACAGTGCGGAGTGAATGGCGGGGGGTAAATAGAAGATGTACAGTGCGGAGTGTATGGCGGGGGGTAAATAGAAGATGTACAGTGCGGAGTATATGGCGGGGGGGTAAATAGAAGATGTACAGTGCGGAGTGTATGGCGGGGGGTAAATAGAAGATGTACAGTGTGGAGTGTATGGAGGGGGGTAAATAGAAGATGTACAGTGCGGAATGTATGGCGGGGGGTAAATAGAAGATGTACAGTGCGGAGTGTATGGCGGAGGGTAAATAGAAGATGTACAGTGCGGAGTGTATGGCGGGGGGTAAATAGAAGATGTACAGTGCGGAGTGTATGGCGGGGGGTAAATAGAAGATGTACAGTGCGGAGTGTATGGCGGGGGGTAAATAGAAGATGTACAGTGCGGAGTGTATGGCGGGGGGTAAATAGAAGATGTACAGTGCGGAGTGTATGGCGGGGGGTAAATAGAAGATGTACAGTGCGGAGTGTATGGCGGGGGGTAAATATAGAAGATGTACAGTGCGGAGTTAATGGCGGGGGGTAAATAGAAGATGTACAGTGCGGAGTGAATGGCGGGGGGTAAATAGAAGATGTACAGTGCGGAGTGAATGGCGGGAGGTAAATAGAAGATGTACAGTGCGGAGTGAATGGCGGGGGGTAAATAGAAGATGTACAGTGCGGAGTGTATGGCGGGGGGTAAATAGAAGATGTACAGTGCGGAGTGTATGGCGGGGGGGTAAATAGAAGATGTACAGTGCGGAGTGTATGGCGGGGGGTAAATAGAAGATGTACAGTGCGGAGTGTATGGCGGGGGGTAAATAGAAGATGTACAGTGCGGAGTGAATGGCGGGGGGTAAATAGAAGATTTACAGTGCGGAGTGTATGGCGGGGGGTAAATAGAAGATGTACAGTGCGGAGTGAATGGCGGGGGGTAAATAGAAGATGTACAGTGCGGAGTGAATGGCGGGGGTAAATAGAAGATGTACAGTGCGGAGTGTATGGCGGGGGGTAAATAGAAGATGTACAGTGCGGAGTGTATGGCGGGGGGTAAATAGAAGATGTACAGTGCGGAGTGTATGGCGGGGGGTAAATAGAAGATGTACAGTGCGGAGTGTATGGCGGGGGGTAAATAGAAGATGTACAGTGCGGAGTGTATGGCGGGGGGTAAATAGAAGATGTACAGTGCGGAGTGAATGGCGGGGGGTAAATAGAAGATGTACAGTGCGGAGTGTATGGTGGGGGGTAAATAGAAGATGTACAGTGTGGAGTGTATGGAGGGGGGTAAATAGAAGATGTACAGTGCGGAGTGTATGGCGGGGGGGGGGGTAAATAGAAGATGTACAGTGCGGAGTGTATGGCGGGGGGCAAATAGAAGATGTACAGTGCGGAGTGTATGGCGGAGGGTAAATAGAAGATGTACAGTGCGGAGTGTATGGCGGGGGGTAAATAGAAGATGTACAGTGCGGAGTGTATGGCGGGGGGTAAATAGAAGATGTACAGTGCGGAGTGTATGGAGGAGGGTAAATAGAAGATGTACAGTGCGGAGTGTATGGCGGGGGGGGGGGGTAAATAGAAGATGTACAGTGCAGAGTGTATGGCGGGGGGTAAATAGAAGATGTACAGTGCGGAGTGTATGGCGGGGGGTAAATAGAAGATGTACAGTGCGGAGTGTATGGCGGGGGGTAAATAGAAGATGTACAGTGCGGAGTGTATGGCGGGGGGTAAATAGAAGATGTACAGTGCGGAGTGTATGGCGGGGGGTAAATAGAAGATGTACAGTGCGGAGTGTATGGCGGGGGGTAAATAGAAGATGTACAGTGCAGAGTGTATGGCGGGGGGGGTAAATAGAAGATGTACAGTGCGGAGTGTATGGCGGGGGGGGGGTAAATAGAATATGTACAGTGCGGAGTGTATGGCGGGGGGTAAATAGAAGATGTACAGTGCGGAGTGAATGGCGGGGGGTAAATAGAAGATGTACAGTGCGGAGTGTATGGCGGGGGGTAAATAGAAGATGTACAGTGCGGAGTGTATGGAGGGGGGTAAATAGAAGCTGTACAGTGCGGAGTGTATGGCGGGGGGTAAATACAGGGCAGCCATCAGGGGGGGACAGCCCATACACATGTAGGAGGCCCAGGCGTTCCGAGGGGCCCCGCCCCCAGGCCCTAGCCAATGAGACTAAGTTGTTGCTGCTGTAGTAACTAGCAATTGCTAAATCATGGTGGCTGCAGAGTAAACCGATGCAGCTGAAGGGATGTCTCTTTGCTGGATTGCGCTGTCTCTTTGCTGAAAATATTAGGCTGTCTCTTTGCTGGATTGGGATATCTCTTTGCTGAGTATATGAAACTGTCACTTTACTGGATTGGAATGTGTCTTTGCTGAATATATGAGGCCGTCTCTTTACTGGATTGGCATGTTTCTGTGCTTTATATATGAGGCCATCTCTTTGTTGGATTAGGATGTCTCTTTGCTAAATATATGAGTCTGTCTCTTTACTGGATTGGAAAGTCTCTTTGCCAGATATATGGGATGTCTCTTTGATGGATTGGATTCATTTTAATTTATTAAGTTGTAAGAGTGTTAAAATAGAAGTGGGCGCACTGAAGGACTCGGTGGAATGGCCAGTGGGGGGGATTCGGTGGGACGGCCAGAGGGTGGGCCCTGCGAAATGTTGGTGGTCAGGCCCGGAGGGGCCCAGGCCTTAAGCTGTGTAAGGGGCCCCGAAATTTCTGATGGCTGCCTTGGGTAAATAGAAGATGTACAGTGCAGAGTGTATGGCGGGGGGTAAATAGAAGATGTACAGTGCGGAGTGTATGGCGGGGGGTAAATAGAAGATGTACAGTGCGGAGTGTATGGCGGGGGGTAAATAGAAGATGTACAGTGCGGAGTGTATGGCGGGGGGGTAAATAGAAGATGTACAGTGCGGAGTGTATGGCGGGTGGTAAATAGAAGATGTACAGTGCGGAGTGTATGGCGGGGGGTAAATAGAAGATGTACAGTGCGGAGTGTATGGCGGGGGGTAAATAGAAGATGTACAGTGCGGAGTGTATGGAGGGGGGTAAATAGAAGATGTACAGTGCAGAGTGAATGGCGGGGGGTAAATAGAAGATGTACAGTGCGGAGTGAATGGCGGGGGGTAAATAGAAGATGTACAGTGCGGAGTGAATGGCGGGGGGTAAATAGAAGATGTACAGTGCGGAGTGTATGGCGGGGGGTAAATAGAAGATGTACAGTGCGGAGTGTATGGCGGGGGGTAAATAGAAGATGTACAGTGCAGAATGAATGGCGGGGGGTAAATAGAAGATGTACAGTGCGGAGTGTATGGCGGGGGGTAAATAGAAGATGTACAGCGCGGAGTGTATGGCGGGGGGTAAATAGAAGATGTACAGTGCGGAGTGAATGGCGGGGGGTAAATAGAAGATGTACAGTGCGGAGTGAATGGCGGGAGGTAAATAGAAGATGTACAGTGCGGAGTGAATGGCGGGGGGTAAATAGAAGATGTACAGTGCGGAGTGTATGGCGGGGGGTAAATAGAAGATGTACAGTGCGGAGTATATGGCGGGGGGTAAATAGAAGATGTACAGTGCGGAGTGTATGGCGGGGGGTAAATAGAAGATGTACAGTGTGGAGTGTATGGCGGGGGGTAAATAGAAGATGTACAGTGCGGAGTGTATGGCGGGGGGTAAATAGAAGATGTACAGTGCGGAGTGTATGGCGGGGGGTAAATAGAAGATGTACAGTGCGGAGTGTATGGCGGGGGGTAAATAGAAGATGTACAGTGCGGAGTGTATGGCGGGGGGTAAATAGAAGATGTACAGTGCGGAGTGTATGGCGGGGGGTAAATAGAAGATGTACAGTGCGGAGTGTATGGCGGGGGGTAAATATAGAAGATGTACAGTGCGGAGTTAATGGCGGGGGGTAAATAGAAGATGTACAGTGCGGAGTGAATGGTGGGGGGTAAATAGAAGATGTACAGTGCGGAGTGAATGGCGGGAGGTAAATAGAAGATGTACAGTGCGGAGTGAATGGCGGGGGGTAAATAGAAGATGTACAGTGCGGAGTGTATGGCGGGGGGTAAATAGAAGATGTACAGTGCGGAGTGTATGGCGGGGGGGTAAATAGAAGATGTACAGTGCGGAGTGTATGGCGGGGGGTAAATAGAAGATGTACAGTGCGGAGTGTATGGCGGGGGGTAAATAGAAGATGTACAGTGCGGAGTGAATGGCGGGGGGTAAATAGAAGATTTACAGTGCGGAGTGTATGGCGGGGGGTAAATAGAAGATGTACAGTGCGGAGTGAATGGCGGGGGGTAAATAGAAGATGTACAGTGCGGAGTGAATGGCGGGGGTAAATAGAAGATGTACAGTGTGGAGTGTATGGAGGGGGGTAAATAGAAGATGTACAGTGCGGAGTGTATGGCGGGGGGTAAATAGAAGATGTACAGTGCGGAGTGTATGGCGGAGGGTAAATAGAAGATGTACAGTGCGGAGTGTATGGCGGGGGGTAAATAGAAGATGTACAGTGCGGAGTGTATGGCGGGGGGTAAATAGAAGATGTACAGTGCGGAGTGTATGGCGGGGGGTAAATAGAAGATGTACAGTGCGGAGTGTATGGCGGGGGGTAAATAGAAGATGTACAGTGCGGAGTGTATGGCGGGGGGTAAATAGAAGATGTACAGTGCGGAGTGTATGGCGGGGGGTAAATATAGAAGATGTACAGTGCGGAGTTAATGGCGGGGGGTAAATAGAAGATGTACAGTGCGGAGTGAATGGCGGGGGGTAAATAGAAGATGTACAGTGCGGAGTGAATGGCGGGGGGGTAGATAGAAGATGTACAGTGCGGAGTGAATGGCGGGAGGTAAATAGAAGATGTACAGTGCGGAGTGAATGGCGGGGGGTAAATAGAAGATGTACAGTGCGGAGTGTATGGCGGGGGGTAAATAGAAGATGTACAGTGCGGAGTGTATGGCGGGGGGGTAAATAGAAGATGTACAGTGCGGAGTGTATGGCGGGGGGTAAATAGAAGATGTACAGTGCGGAGTGTATGGCGGGGGGTAAATAGAAGATGTACAGTGCGGAGTGTATGGCGGGGGGTAAATAGAAGATGTACAGTGCGGAGTGAATGGCGGGGGGTAAATAGAAGATGTACAGTGCGGAGTGAATGGCGGGGGTAAATAGAAGATGTACAGTGCGGAGTGTATGGCGGGGGGTAAATAGAAGATGTACAGTGCGGAGAGTATGGCGGGGGGTAAATAGAAGGTGTACAGTGCGGAGTGTATGGCGGGGGGTAAATAGAAGATGTACAGTGCGGAGTGAATGGCGGGGGGTAAATAGAAGATGTACAGTGCGGAGTGTATGGCGGGGGGTAAATAGAAGATGTACAGTGCGGAGTGTATGGCGGGGGGGAAATAGAAGATGTACAGTGCGGAGTGTATGGCGGGGGGGGGTAAATAGAAGATGTACAGTGCGGAGTGTATGGCGGGGGGTAAATAGAAGATGTACAGTGCGGAGTGTATGGCGGGGGGTAAATAGAAGATGTACAGTGCGGAGTGTATGGCGGGGGGTAAATAGAAGATGTACAGTGCGGGGTAAATAGAAGATGTACAGTGCGGAGTGTATGGTGGGGGGTAAATAGAAGATGTACAGTGCGGAGTGTATGGCGGGGGGTAAATAGAAGATGTACAGTGCGGAGTGTATGGCGGGGGGTAAATAGAAGATGTACAGTGCGGAGTGTATGGCGGGGGGTAAATAGAAGATGTACAGTGCGGAGTGTATGGCGGGGGGTAAATAGAAGATGTACAGTGCGGAGTGAATGGCGGGGGGTAAATAGAAGATGTACAGTGCGGAGTGTATGGCGGGGGGTAAATAGAAGATGTACAGTGCGGAGTGTATGGCGGGGGGTAAATAGAAGATGTACAATGCGGAGTGTATGGCGGGGGGTAAATAGAAGATGTACAGTGCGGAGTGTATGGCGGGGGGTAAATAGAAGATGTACAGTGCGGAGTGTATGGCGGGGGGTAAATAGAAGATGTACAGTGCGGAGTGTATGGCGGGGGGTAAATAGAAGATGTACAGTGCGGAGTGTATGGCGGGGGGTAAATAGAAGATGTACAGTGCGGAGTGTATGGCGGGGGGTAAATAGAAGATGTACAATGCGGAGTGTATGGCGGGGGGGTAAATAGAAGATGTACAGTGCGGAGTGAATGGCGGGGGGTAAATAGAAGATGTACAGTGCGGAGTGTATGGCGGGGGGTAAATAGAAGATGTACAGTGCGGAGTGTATGGCGGGGGGTAAATAGAAGATTTACAGTGCGGAGTGTATGGCGGGGGGTAAATAGAAGATGTACAGTGCGGAGTGTATGGCGGGGTAAATAGAAGATGTACAGTGCGGAGTGTATGGCGGGGGGTAAATAGAAGATGTACAGTGCGGAGTGTATGGCGGGGGGTAAATAGAAGATGTACAGTGCGGAGTGTATGGCGGGGGGGTAAATAGAAGATGTACAGTGCGGAGTGAATGGCGGGGGGTAAATAGAAGATGTACAGTGCGGAGTGTATGGCGGGGGGTAAATAGAAGATGTACAGTGCGGAGTGTATGGCGGGGGGTAAATAGAAGATGTACAGTGCGGAGTGTATGGCGGGGGGGTAAATAGAAGATGTACAGTGCGGAGTGAATGGCGGGGGGTAAATAGAAGATGTACAGTGCGGAGTGTATGGCGGGGGGTAAATAGAAGATGTACAGTGCGGAGTGTATGGTGGGGGGTAAATAGAAGATGTACAGTGCGGAGTGAATGGCGGGGTAAATAGAAGATGTACAGTGCGGAGTGAATGGCGGGGGGTAAATAGAAGATGTACAGTGCGGAGTGTATGGCGGGGGGTAAATAGAAGATGTACAGTGCGGAGTGTATGGTGGGGGGTAAATAGAAGATGTACAGTGCGGAGTGAATGGCGGGGGTAAATAGAAGATGTACAGTGCGGAGTGAATGGCGGGGTAAATAGAAGATGTACAGTGCGGAGTGTATGGCGGGGGGTAAATAGAAGATTTACAGTGCGGAGTGTATGGCGGGGGGTAAATAGAAGATGTACAGTGCGGAGTGTATGGCGGGGGGTAAATAGAAGATGTACAGTGCGGAGTGTATGGCGGGGGGTAAATAGAAGATGTACAGTGCGGAGCGTATGGCGGGGGGTAAATAGAAGATGTACAGTGCGGAGTGTATGGTGGGGGTAAATAGAAGATGTACAGTGCGGAGTGTATGGTGGGGGGTAAATAGAAGATGTACAGTGCGGAGTGTATGGCGGGGGGTAAATAGAAGATGTACAGTGCGGAGTGTATGGCGGGGGGTAAATAGAAGATGTACAGTGCGGAGTGTATGGCGGGGGGTAAATAGAAGATTTACAGTGCGGAGTGAATGGTGGGGGGTAAATAGAAGATGTACAGTGCGGAGTGTATGGCGGGGGGTAAATAGAAGATGTACAGTGCGGAGTGTATGGCGGGGGGTAAATAGAAGATGTACAGTGCGGAGTGTATGGCGGGGGGTAAATAGAAGATGTACAGTGCAGAGTGAATGGTGGGGGGTAAATAGAAGATGTACAGTGCGGAGTGTATGGCGGGGGGTAAATAGAAGATGTACAGTGCGGAGTGTATGGCGGGGGGTAAATAGAAGATGTACAGTGCGGAGTGAATGGCGGGGGGTAAATAGAAGATGTACAGTGCGGAGTGAATGGCGGGGGGTAAATAGAAGATGTACAGTGCGGAGTGAATGGCGGGGGGGTAAATAGAAGATGTACAGTGCGGAGTGTATGGCGGGGGGGTAAATAGAAGATGTACAGTGTGGAGTGTATGGCGGGGGGGGGTAAATAGAAGATGTACAGTGTGGAGTGTATGGCGGGGGGTAAATAGAAGATGTACAGTGCAGAGTGTATGGCGGGGGGTAAATAGAAGATGTACAGTGCGGAGTGTATGGCGGGGTAAATAGAAGATGTACAGTGCGGAGTGAATGGCGGGGTAAATAGAAGATGTACAGTGCGGAGTGTATGGCGGGGGGTAAATAGAAGTTGTTTAAACAAAATGTTTTTTTTTTTTTTTTGGTGGGGGGGGGGGTGGGGGTGCAATGGACAGTTTCAGTAGAGCAGTGGACAGTGTCAGAATTGTATTATTTTATTTTTTTATTATTTAACAATTCTATAATTTTATACTATATATTATGCTTTCAATTTTTTTTTTCATTTTGGGGGGGGGGGGGGCATTTGACATCATCAGTAGAGCAGTGGATGGTATCAGTAGTTTTTTAATTTTTATTATATTATTTTTATATTTATTTACACTTTTAAATTTTTATAATTTTATTACAATTTGTTTTTAATAGTATTACATTCACAATGCTATGGGGGGGGGGGGTAGAACATTGTCTGTAGGACAGTGGACAGTGTCAGTATATTTTTTTTTTTTTCTAATATGTTTTACAGTTTTATTTTTTTATATATTTTTTTTAAAAATAATGTCATTTTGTTTTTCAAAGTGCCTCTGGGAGGGGGGCAGTGGATGGTCTCAGTAGGCACTGAACAGTGTCAGTAGAGCAGTTAATGGTGTCAGTAGTTTTCTTTATTTAGTTTTTTTACAATTTTATTTTTTATTTACCGGTAGTGTATGTTGAAACACTTTTTTCACAGTGCTCCTGGGGGGCAGTGGATTATGTCAGTAGGGCAGTGAACAGCGTCAGCAGAGGAGTGAATGGCGTCAGTAGTTTTTTTTTTATCTTTATTTATTTATTTTTTTTTACACATGTATTTTTTTTTAAATCCCAATTATTTTATTTTTTTTTGTCATAGCTATTGATCATGTCATTAGGGCAGTGGACATTAACAGTAGTTCTTTATTTTATTATTTTTTTTTCCTTCAATTTAATTGTTTCAATATTTTTTTAAAGTTAAATTTGGTGGAACTCCGCTTTAATTGTTCTTTCATTTTAGGTTATTTTTTTCTATATTACTTTTTTCTTACAATCTAATTTATTTTATAGTTACATTTTTTATTTGTTACATTTTTTAAAATGCTTTTAGGGGCATTGGATGGTGCCAGTAAGGTAATCATCAGAGTCAGCCGAGTAATGGACAGTGTCAGAATTTTATTTTAATTTTAAATAATTGGTCAGTTGAACAATGCTTTTCTCAAAAGTTTTATATCTTTATTATTTTATTTTTTATATTTTTACAATCTTATTTTTTTAATTATTTTTTTTACAATCTATTATTTTATAATTTTTTTTTAAATGTCAGGAAGGGGTTGGTGTCAGTTGGGCAATGGACAGTGTCAGTAGAAATTTGTTATTTTTTTTTATATTTTCTAAAAAATATGTTGTTTGTTTTTATGATTGTTTTTCCCGCAGTGCCTCTGAGAGGGGCACAGTGGATGGTGTCAGTGGAGCAGTGATAGTAAACCAGTTAATTGTGTCAGTGTTTTTTTGTTTTTTGTTTTTTTTCAATGTATTTTTCTCTATAAATGTATTTTTCTTTTGTTTTACAATTTTATTTTTAATTATTTTAAAATGTGTATTTTTTATTTTTTTTTACAGTCCTTTTTTTCCATAATATTTTTTTACAAGGCTATTTTGGGAGATTGGACAGTGTCAGTAGTTTTATTTTTTTAATTTTATTATTTTTTACATTTTTATCATTTTTTTTTACATTGATTTTTTTTGTATGAACAATGTCAGTATTTTTTTTTTCTAGCATTTTTGACAGTTTATTTTTTCAGTGCTTCTGGAAGGAAGTAGTGGACTGTGTCAGTAAGGCAGGTGACAGTGTCAGTAGAGCAATGGACAGTGTCAGCATATTTTACAGTTTTCTGTATTTTTTTAATTTTTTTATTTTTTGGAATTTATTGTTTATTTATTTTTTTTCACAATGCTTTTTTGGGGAGGGGTTAGGGCGTTGTATCAGTTCATTGGAGTAATGGACAGTGTTGGTATATATATGTGTGTGTATATATATATATATATATATACATTTTACATTTTATATTTTTTTATTATTTAATTCAATTTAATTTTTTTTATTATTTTTTTCTCAATTATTTTTATTGAGGGTAAAGTGGACAGTGTCCATATTTTTTATTTTACTTTATTATTTTTACAATTTTATTTTTTATATTTATTTCATTTTTGTAAACCAGCCCTGTTGTGGCCTTGGTGGGATTTTGTTTTCTTAGGCCAAATGACTTCAACAGCTCTTCTCTTTACTCTCTGTAAAGCCCCGAGATAATGGGGGAGGGGTCAGCTCAGCACTTATCCACATAACAGTGGAGTCAGCTTGAAGCAATGGGAGTGGGGGAGGGGATGAAAGAAAACATTCCCCTCTACATATAGGAATCACAGGAGAGGAGTGGGGGAGGGGAGTGCCAACATTTCTCCATACAGAAGATTCAGCTCAAAAGCAGTGCAGGGGGAGGGGGCGGTGCAGTAGGAGGGGGCGTGTCATCACTTCTCTACACAGAGGACGTATTCAGGTGAAAACATTGGGGGGAGGGGTGAAAGTGAAGGGGGAGTGTCAGCAGTTTTTACATTGAGGACTCAGCTTGAAGCAATGGGAGTGGGGGAGGGGTCTTCCTACAGAGGAGTCAGCTCACAGCAGGGGGGGGAGGGGCAGGGGGAGGGGCATGTCAGCTGTTTTCTACATGGAGAAGGGAAGTTACAGCAGAGTGAATGGGGGAGGGCACTTCTCCCCCTCACAGGTGTGACATATGAAGGTGCTGATTGGACAGCATGATTATTGCACAGCTGTGCCTTAGGCTGCCCACAATAAAAGGCCACTCTAAAATGTGCAGTTTTATCACACAGCACAATGGCACAGATGTGGGAAGGTTTGAGGGAGCGTGTGATTGGCTGAGTGCAGGAATGTCCACCCAGGGACGCCATCAGGGGGGTACAGGCAGTACTGGTGTAAGGGGCCCGAGCCTCTAGAGGGGCCCGGGGACCGCTTCCCTTACACACATTGAAAACAATCGTTTCCAATCTTCACCACCGCCACCCGCACATCCCTTGCCCCCCCCCCCCCCTCGTATGCCACAGGGGGTGGGGCTAGATAATGCTTAGGGTTTGTGCTGTGTGTTTGGTGGGGGTGGGGGTGTTCTAGTCAGTAATAATCCTCCTCCCCCCTCTCACTGCAGTACTCTGACTGAGGAGAGAAGGAATGAAGGAGAAGAAATCCCTACATACAGGCTTTCCCTACCTCCCAGTGTCCGCGGGGAGATCCTGGCAAGCTTCAATAACCTCTGTGCCTGAGGCGGAGCCTGCTTCTTAAAAAAACATTTGGGCAGTAGCTGATTGGCCAGCGCTCAGCATGGGGGTGTGGTTATCTGCCTAATGGAGGAAGTAGCCCCAGCCCTCACAGGTGCATGGAGCAGAATGAAGATCAGCTTGGAGGGTAAAAGTCACTGAGTTTTCTATGTGTGATGTGCTGCAGCCTGCTGCTGCTCCTCCTGTGCTTTGTTTGCACTCCTGAATGGGACACAGACTCCACACATGATGGAGGTGCAATGTAAAAATGGCTGGGGGTGATTGTGAGTGGGGAAAGGAATTACATTGTGGAGAGCCTCTTCACCTAGTAACTCTGACCCAGAATCATCCTCATCCATTATCACAATGCAACTCCATCATCCCCACCCAGAATCATCCTCATCCATTATCACAATGCAACTCCATCATCCCCATCCAGAATCATCCTCATCCATTATCACAATGCAACTCCCATCATCCCCACCCAGAATCATCCTCATCCATTATCACAATGCAACTCCCATCATCCCCACCCAGAATCATCCTCATCCATTATCACAATGCAACTCCATCATCCCCATCCAGAATCATCCTCATCCATTATCACAATGCAACTCCCATCATCCCCACCCAGAATCATCCTCATCCATTATCACAATGTATCCCCATCATCCCCACCCAGAATCATCCTCATCCATTATCACAATGCAACTCCCATCATCCCCACCCAGAATCATCCTCATCCATTATCACAATGCAACTCCATCATCCTCATCCATTATCACAATGCAACTCCCATCATCCCCACCCAGAATCATCCTCATCCATTATCACAATGCAACTCCCATCATCCCCACCCAGAATCATCCTCATCCATTATCACAATGCAACTCCCATCATCCCCACCCAGAATCATCCTCATCCATTATCACAATGCAACTCCATCATCCCCACCCAGAATCATCCTCATCCATTATCACAATGCAACTCCATCATCCCCACCCATAATCATCCTCATCCATTATCACAATGCAACTCCATCATCCCCACCCAGAATCATCCTCATCCATTATCACAATGCAACTCCATCATCCCCACCCATAATCATCCTCATCCATTATCACAATGCAACTCCATCATCCCCACCCAGAATCATCCTCATCCATTATCACAATGCAACTCCATCATCCCCACCCAGAATCATCCTCATCCATTATCACAATGCAACTCCCATCATCCCCATCCAGAATCATCCTCATCCATTATCACAATGCAACTCCATCATCCCCACCCAGAATCATCCTCATCCATTATCACAATGCAACTCCATCATCCCCACCCAGAATCATCCTCATCCATTATCACAATGCAACTCCATCATCCCCACCCATAATCATCCTCATCCATTATCACAATGCAACTCCATCATCCTCATCCATTATCACAATGCAACTCCATCATCCCCACCCATAATCATCCTCATCCATTATCACAATGCAACTCCATCATCCCCACCCATAATCATCCTCATCCATTATCACAATGCAACTCCATCATCCCCACCCAGAATCATCCTCATCCATTATCACAATGCAACTCCCATCATCCCCACCCAGAATCATCCTCATCCATTATCACAATGCAACTCCATCATCCCCACCCATAATCATCCTCATCCATTATCACAATGCAACTCCATCATCCCCACCCATAATCATCCTCATCCATTATCACAATGCAACTCCATCATCCTCATCCATTATCACAATGCAACTCCATCATCCCCACCCATAATCATCCTCATCCATTATCACAATGCAACTCCATCATCCCCACCCATAATCATCCTCATCCATTATCACAATGCAACTCCATCATCCCCACCCAGAATCATCCTCATCCATTATCACAATGCAACTCCATCATCCCCACCCAGAATCATCCCCATCCATTATCACAATGCAACTCCATCATCCTCATCCATTATCACAATGCAACTCCATTATCCCCAGCCAGAATCATCCTCATCCATTATCACAATGCAACGCCATCACCCCCACCCATAATCATCCTCATCCATTATCACAATGCAACTCCATCATCCCCACCCAGAATCATCCTCATCCATTATCACAATGCAACTCCATCATCCCCACCCAGAATCATCCTCATCGATTATCACAATGCAACTCCATCATCCCCACCCAGAATCATCCTCATCCATTATCACAATGCAACTCCCATCATCCCCACCCAGAATCATCCTCATCCATTATCACAATGCAACTCCCATCATCCCCACCCAGAATCATCCTCATCCATTATCACAATGCAACTCCTTCATCCCCACCCAGAATCATCCTCATCCATTATCACAATGCAACTCCATCATCCCCACCCAGAATCATCTTCATCCATTATCACAATGCAACTCCATCATCCTCATCCATTATCACAATGCAACTCCCATCATCCCCATCCAGAATCATCCTCATCCATTATCACAATGCAACTCCCATCATCCCCACCCAGAATCATCCTCATCCATTATCACAATGCAACTCCATCATCCCCACCCAGAATCATCTTCATCCATTATCACAATGCAACTCCATCATCCTCATCCATTATCACAATGCAACTCCCATCATCCCCATCCAGAATCATCCTCATCCATTATCACAATGCAACTCCATCATCCCCACCCAGAATCATCCTCATCCATTATCACAATGCAACTCCATCATCCCCACCCAGAATCATCTTCATCCATTATCACAATGCAACTCCATCATCCTCATCCATTATCACAATGCAACTCCATCATCCCCACCCATAATCATCCTCATCCATTATCACAATGCAACTCCATCATCCCCACCCATAATCATCCTCATCCATTATCACAATGCAACTCCATCATCCCCACCCATAATCATCCTCATCCATTATCACAATGCAACTCCATCATCCCCACCCATAATCATCCTCATCCATTATCACAATGCAACTCCCATCATCCCCACCCATAATCATCCTCATCCATTATCACAATGTATCCCCATCATCCCCACCCATAATCATCCTCATCCATTATCACAATGCAACTCCATCATCCCCACCCAGAATCATCCTCATCCATTATCACAATGCAACTCCATCATCCCCACCCATAATCATCCTCATCCATTATCACAATGCAACTCCATCATCCCCACCCAGAATCATCCTCATCCATTATCACAATGCAACTCCATCATCCCCACCCATAATCATCCTCATCCATTATCACAATGCAACTCCATCATCCCCACCCAGAATCATCCTCATCCATTATCACAATGCAACTCCATCATCCCCACCCATAATCATCCTCATCCATTATCACAATGCAACTCCATCATCCCCACCCAGAATCATCCTCATCCATTATCACAATGCAACTCCATCATCCCCACCCAGAATCATCCTCATCCATTATCACAATGCAACTCCCATCATCCCCATCCAGAATCATCCTCATCCATTATCACAATGCAACTCCATCATCCCCACCCAGAATCATCCTCATCCATTATCACAATGCAACTCCATCATCCCCACCCAGAATCATCCTCATCCATTATCACAATGCAACTCCATCATCCCCACCCATAATCATCCTCATCCATTATCACAATGCAACTCCATCATCCTCATCCATTATCACAATGCAACTCCATCATCCCCACCCATAATCATCCTCATCCATTATCACAATGCAACTCCATCATCCCCACCCATAATCATCCTCATCCATTATCACAATGCAACTCCATCATCCCCACCCAGAATCATCCTCATCCATTATCACAATGCAACTCCCATCATCCCCACCCAGAATCATCCTCATCCATTATCACAATGCAACTCCATCATCCCCACCCATAATCATCCTCATCCATTATCACAATGCAACTCCATCATCCCCACCCATAATCATCCTCATCCATTATCACAATGCAACTCCATCATCCTCATCCATTATCACAATGCAACTCCATCATCCCCACCCATAATCATCCTCATCCATTATCACAATGCAACTCCATCATCCCCACCCATAATCATCCTCATCCATTATCACAATGCAACTCCATCATCCCCACCCAGAATCATCCTCATCCATTATCACAATGCAACTCCATCATCCCCACCCAGAATCATCCCCATCCATTATCACAATGCAACTCCATCATCCTCATCCATTATCACAATGCAACTCCATTATCCCCAGCCAGAATCATCCTCATCCATTATCACAATGCAACGCCATCACCCCCACCCATAATCATCCTCATCCATTATCACAATGCAACTCCATCATCCCCACCCAGAATCATCCTCATCCATTATCACAATGCAACTCCATCATCCCCACCCAGAATCATCCTCATCGATTATCACAATGCAACTCCATCATCCCCACCCAGAATCATCCTCATCCATTATCACAATGCAACTCCCATCATCCCCACCCAGAATCATCCTCATCCATTATCACAATGCAACTCCCATCATCCCCACCCAGAATCATCCTCATCCATTATCACAATGCAACTCCTTCATCCCCACCCAGAATCATCCTCATCCATTATCACAATGCAACTCCATCATCCCCACCCAGAATCATCTTCATCCATTATCACAATGCAACTCCATCATCCTCATCCATTATCACAATGCAACTCCCATCATCCCCATCCAGAATCATCCTCATCCATTATCACAATGCAACTCCCATCATCCCCACCCAGAATCATCCTCATCCATTATCACAATGCAACTCCATCATCCCCACCCAGAATCATCTTCATCCATTATCACAATGCAACTCCATCATCCTCATCCATTATCACAATGCAACTCCCATCATCCCCATCCAGAATCATCCTCATCCATTATCACAATGCAACTCCATCATCCCCACCCAGAATCATCCTCATCCATTATCACAATGCAACTCCATCATCCCCACCCAGAATCATCTTCATCCATTATCACAATGCAACTCCATCATCCTCATCCATTATCACAATGCAACTCCATCATCCCCACCCATAATCATCCTCATCCATTATCACAATGCAACTCCATCATCCCCACCCATAATCATCCTCATCCATTATCACAATGCAACTCCATCATCCCCACCCATAATCATCCTCATCCATTATCACAATGCAACTCCATCATCCCCACCCATAATCATCCTCATCCATTATCACAATGCAACTCCCATCATCCCCACCCATAATCATCCTCATCCATTATCACAATGTATCCCCATCATCCCCACCCATAATCATCCTCATCCATTATCACAATGCAACTCCATCATCCCCACCCAGAATCATCCTCATCCATTATCACAATGCAACTCCCATCATCCCCACCCAGAATCATCCTCATCCATTATCACAATGCAACTCCATCATCCCCACCCATAATCATCCTCATCCATTATCACAATGCAACTCCATCATCCCCACCCATAATCATCCTCATCCATTATCACAATGCAACTCCATCATCCCCACCCAGAATCATCCTCATCCATTATCACAATGCAACTCCATCATCCCCACCCATAATCATCCTCATCCATTATCACAATACAACTCCATCATCCCCACCTAGAATCATCCTCATCCATTATCACAATGCAACTCCATCATCCCCACCCATTATCACAATGCAACTCCATCATCCCCACCCAGAATCATCCTCATCCATTATCACAATGCAACTCCATCATCCCCACCCAGAATCATCCTCATCCATTATCACAATGCAACTCCATCATCCTCATCCATTATCACAATGCAACTCCCATCATCCCCATCCAGAATCATCCTCATCCATTATCACAATGCAACTCCATCATCCCCACCCAGAATCATCCTCATCCATTATCACAATGCAACTCCATCATCCCCACCCAGAATCATCCTCATCCATTATCACAATGCAACTCCATCATCCCCACCCAGAATCATCCTCATCCATTATCACAATGCAACTCCCATCATCCCCACCCAGAATCATCCTCATCCATTATCACAATGCAACTCCATCATCCCCACCCAGAATCATCCTCATCCATTATCACAATGCAACTCCATCATCCCCACCCAGAATCATCCTCATCCATTATCACAATGCAACTCCCATCATCCCCACCCAGAATCATCCTCATCCATTATCACAATGCAACTCCCATCATCCCCACCCAGAATCATCCTCATCCATTATCACATTGCAACTCCATCATCCCCACCCAGAATCATCTTCATCCATTATCACAATGCAACTCCATCATCCTCATCCATTATCACAATGCAACTCCCATCATCCCCACCCAGAATCATCCTCATCCATTATCACAATGCAACTCCCATCATCCCCACCCAGAATCATCCTCATCAATTATCACAATGCAACTCCATCATCCCCGCCCAGAATCATCCTCATCCATTATCACAATGCAACTCCCATCATCCCCATCCCCACCCAGAATCATCCTCATCCATTATCACAATGCAACTCCCATCATCCCCACCCAGAATCATCCTCATCCATTATCACAATGCAACTCCCATCATCCCCACCCAGAATCATCCTCATCCATTATCACAATGCAACTCCATCATCCCCACCCAGAATCATCCTCATCCATTATCACAATGCAACTCCATCATCCCCACCCAGAATCATCCTCATCCATTATCACAATGCAACTCCATCATCCCCACCCAGAATCATCCTCATCCATTATCACAATGCAACTCCCATCATCCCCATCCAGAATCATCCTCATCCATTATCACAATGCAACTCCATCATCCCCACCCAGAATCATCCCCATCCATTATCACAATGCAACTCCATCATCCTCATCCATTATCACAATGCAACTCCCATCATCCCCATCCAGAATCATCCTCATCCATTATCTCAATGCAACTCCATCATCCCCATCCAGAATCATCCTCATCCATTATCACAATGCAACTCCATCATCCTCATCCATTATCACAATGCAACTCCCATCATCCCCACCCAGAATCATCCTCATCCATTATCACAATGCAACTCCATCATCCCCATCCAGAATCATCCTCATCCATTATCACAATGCAACTCCATCATCCCCACCCAGAATCATCCTCATCCATTATCACAATGCAACTCCCATCATCCTCACCCAGAATCATCCTCATCCATTATCACAATGCAACTCCCATCATCCTCACCCAGAATCATCCTCATCCATTATCACAATGCAACTCCATCATCCCCATCCAGAATCATCCTCATCCATTATCACAATGCAACTCCATCATCCCCACCCAGAATCATCCTCATCCATTATCACAATGCAACTCCCATCATCCCCACCCAGAATCATCCTCATCCATTATCACAATGCAACTCCATCATCCCCACCCAGAATCATCCTCATCCATTATCACAATGCAACTCCCATCATCTCCACCCATAATCATCCTCATCCATTATCACAATGCAACTCCCATCATCCCCACCCAGAATCATCCTCATCCATTATCACAATGCAACTCCATCATCCCCACCCAGAATAATCCTCATCCATTATCACAATGCAACTCCATCATCCCCACCCAGAATCATCCATTATCACAATGCAACTCCATCATCCCCACCCAGAATCATCCTCATCCATTATCACAATGCAACTCCATCATCCCCATCCAGAATCATCCTCATCCATTATCACAATGCAACTCCCATCATCCCCATCCAGAATCATCCTCATCCATTATCACAAAACAACTCCATCATCCCCACCCAGAATCATCCTCATCCATTATCACAATGCAACTCCATCATCCCCACCCAGAATCATCCTCATCCATTATCACAATGCAACTCCCATCATCCCCATCCAGAATCATCCTCATCCATTATCAAAATGCAACTCCATCATCCCCACCCAGAATCATCCTCATCCATTATCACAATGCAACTCCCATCATCCCCATCCAGAATCATCCTCATCCATTATCACAATGCAACTCCATCATCCCCACCCAGAATCATCCTCATCCATTATCACAATGCAACTCCATCATCCCCACCCAGAATCATCCTCATCCATTATCACAATGCAACTCCATCATCCCCACCCAGAATCATCCTCATCCATTATCACAATGCAACTCCATCATCCTCACCCAGAATCATCCTCATCCATTATCACAATGCAACTCCATCATCCCCCCCCAGAATCATCCTCATCCATTATCACAATGCAACTCCATCATCCCCACCCAGAATCATCCTCATCCATTATCACAATGCAACTCCCATCATCCCCACCCAGAATCATCCTCATCCATTATCACAATGCAACTCCATCATCCCCACCCAGAATCATCTTCATCCATTATCACAATGCAACTCCATCATCCTCATCCATTATCACAATGCAACTCCCATCATCCCCACCCAGAATCATCCTCATCCATTATCACAATGCAACTCCCATCATCCCCACCCAGAATCATCCTTATCAATTATCACAATGCAACTCCATCATCCCCGCCCAGAATCATCCTCATCCATTATCACAATGCAACTCCCATCATCCCCATCCCCACCCAGAATCATCCTCATCCATTATCACAATGCAACTCCCATCATCCCCACCCAGAATCATCCTCATCCATTATCACAATGCAACTCCCATCATCCCCACCCAGAATCATCCTCATCCATTATCACAATGCAACTCCATCATCCCCACCCAGAATCATCCTCATCCATTATCACAATGCAACTCCATCATCCCCACCCAGAATCATCCTCATCCATTATCACAATGCAACTCCATCATCCCCACCCAGAATCATCCTCATCCATTATCACAATGCAACTCCCATCATCCCCATCCAGAATCATCCTCATCCATTATCACAATGCAACTCCATCATCCCCACCCAGAATCATCCCCATCCATTATCACAATGCAACTCCATCATCCTCATCCATTATCACAATGCAACTCCCATCATCCCCATCCAGAATCATCCTCATCCATTATCTCAATGCAACTCCATCATCCCCATCCAGAATCATCCTCATCCATTATCACAATGCAACTCCATCATCCTCATCCATTATCACAATGCAACTCCCATCATCCCCACCCAGAATCATCCTCATCCATTATCACAATGCAACTCCATCATCCCCATCCAGAATCATCCTCATCCATTATCACAATGCAACTCCATCATCCCCACCCAGAATCATCCTCATCCATTATCACAATGCAACTCCCATCATCCCCACCCAGAATCATCCTCATCCATTATCACAATGCAACTCCATCATCCCCACCCAGAATCATCCTCATCCATTATCACAATGCAACTCCATCATCCCCACCCAGAATCATCCTCATCCATTATCACAATGCAACTCCATCATCCCCACCCAGAATCATCCTCATCCATTATCACAATGCAACTCCATCATCCTCACCCAGAATCATCCTCATCCATTATCACAATGCAACTCCATCATCCCCACCCAGAATCATCCTCATCCATTATCACAATGCAACTCCATCATCCCCACCCAGAATCATCCTCATCCATTATCACAATGCAACTCCATCATCCCCACCCAGAATCATCCTCATCCATTATCACAATGCAACTCCCATCATCCCCATCCAGAATCATCCTCATCCATTATCACAATGCAACTCCATCATCCCCACCCAGAATCATCCCCATCCATTATCACAATGCAACTCCATCATCCTCATCCATTATCACAATGCAACTCCCATCATCCCCATCCAGAATCATCCTCATCCATTATCTCAATGCAACTCCATCATCCCCATCCAGAATCATCCTCATCCATTATCACAATGCAACTCCATCATCCTCATCCATTATCACAATGCAACTCCCATCATCCCCACCCAGAATCATCCTCATCCATTATCACAATGCAACTCCATCATCCCCATCCAGAATCATCCTCATCCATTATCACAATGCAACTCCATCATCCCCACCCAGAATCATCCTCATCCATTATCACAATGCAACTCCCATCATCCTCACCCAGAATCATCCTCATCCATTATCACAATGCAACTCCCATCATCCTCACCCAGAATCATCCTCATCCATTATCACAATGCAACTCCATCATCCCCATCCAGAATCATCCTCATCCATTATCACAATGCAACTCCATCATCCCCACCCAGAATCATCCTCATCCATTATCACAATGCAACTCCCATCATCCCCACCCAGAATCATCCTCATCCATTATCACAATGCAACTCCATCATCCCCACCCAGAATCATCCTCATCCATTATCACAATGCAACTCCCATCATCTCCACCCATAATCATCCTCATCCATTATCACAATGCAACTCCCATCATCCCCACCCAGAATCATCCTCATCCATTATCACAATGCAACTCCATCATCCCCACCCAGAATAATCCTCATCCATTATCACAATGCAACTCCATCATCCCCACCCAGAATCATCCATTATCATAATGCAACTCCATCATCCCCACCCAGAATCATCCTCATCCATTATCACAATGCAACTCCATCATCCCCATCCAGAATCATCCTCATCCATTATCACAATGCAACTCCATCATCCCCACCCAGAATCATCCTCATCGATTATCACAATGCAACTCCCATCATCCCCATCCAGAATCATCCTCATCCATTATCACAAAACAACTCCATCATCCCCACCCAGAATCATCCTCATCCATTATCACAATGCAACTCCATCATCCCCACCCAGAATCATCCTCATCCATTATCACAATGCAACTCCCATCATCCCCATCCAGAATCATCCTCATCCATTATCAAAATGCAACTCCATCATCCCCACCCAGAATCATCCTCATCCATTATCACAATGCAACTCCCATCATCCCCATCCAGAATCATCCTCATCCATTATCACAATGCAACTCCATCATCCCCACCCAGAATCATCCTCATCCATTATCACAATGCAACTCCATCATCCCCACCCAGAATCATCCTCATCCATTATCACAATGCAACTCCATCATCCCCACCCAGAATCATCCTCATCCATTATCACAATGCAACTCCATCATCCTCACCCAGAATCATCCTCATCCATTATCACAATGCAACTCCATCATCCCCACCCAGAATCATCCTCATCCATTATCACAATGCAACTCCATCATCCCCACCCAGAATCATCCTCATCCATTATCACAATGCAACTCCCATCATCCCCACCCAGAATCATCCTCATCCATTATCACAATGCAACTCCATCATCCCCACCCAGAATCATCTTCATCCATTATCACAATGCAACTCCATCATCCTCATCCATTATCACAATGCAACTCCCATCATCCCCACCCAGAATCATCCTCATCCATTATCACAATGCAACTCCCATCATCCCCACCCAGAATCATCCTTATCAATTATCACAATGCAACTCCATCATCCCCGCCCAGAATCATCCTCATCCATTATCACAATGCAACTCCCATCATCCCCATCCCCACCCAGAATCATCCTCATCCATTATCACAATGCAACTCCCATCATCCCCACCCAGAATCATCCTCATCCATTATCACAATGCAACTCCCATCATCCCCACCCAGAATCATCCTCATCCATTATCACAATGCAACTCCATCATCCCCACCCAGAATCATCCTCATCCATTATCACAATGCAACTCCATCATCCCCACCCAGAATCATCCTCATCCATTATCACAATGCAACTCCATCATCCCCACCCAGAATCATCCTCATCCATTATCACAATGCAACTCCCATCATCCCCATCCAGAATCATCCTCATCCATTATCACAATGCAACTCCATCATCCCCACCCAGAATCATCCCCATCCATTATCACAATGCAACTCCATCATCCTCATCCATTATCACAATGCAACTCCCATCATCCCCATCCAGAATCATCCTCATCCATTATCTCAATGCAACTCCATCATCCCCATCCAGAATCATCCTCATCCATTATCACAATGCAACTCCATCATCCTCATCCATTATCACAATGCAACTCCCATCATCCCCAACCAGAATCATCCTCATCCATTATCACAATGCAACTCCATCATCCCCATCCAGAATCATCCTCATCCATTATCACAATGCAACTCCATCATCCCCACCCAGAATCATCCTCATCCATTTTCACAATGCAACTCCCATCATCCCCACCCAGAATCATCCTCATCCATTATCACAATGCAACTCCATCATCCCCACCCAGAATCATCCTCATCCATTATCACAATGCAACTCCATCATCCCCACCCAGAATCATCCTCATCCATTATCACAATGCAACTCCATCATCCCCACCCAGAATCATCCTCATCCATTATCACAATGCAACTCCATCATCCTCACCCAGAATCATCCTCATCCATTATCACAATGCAACTCCATCATCCCCACCCAGAATCATCCTCATCCATTATCACAATGCAACTCCATCATCCCCACCCAGAATCATCCTCATCCATTATCACAATGCAACTCCATCATCCTCACCCAGAATCATCCTCATCCATTATCACAATGCAACTCCATCATCCCCACCCAGAATCATCCTCATCCATTATCACAATGCAACTCCATCATCCCCACCCAGAATCATCCTCATCCATTATCACAATGCAACTCCATCATCCCCACCCAGAATCATCCTTCATCCATTATCACAATGCAACTCCATCATCCTCATCCATTATCACAATGCAACTCCATCATCCTCACCCAGAATCATCCTCATCCATTATCACAATGCAACTCCCATCATCCCCATCCAGAATCATCCTCATCCATTATCACAATGCAACTCCATCATCCCCACCCAGAATCATCCTCATCCATTATCACAATGCAACTCCATCATCCCCACCCAGAATCATCCTCATCCATTATCACAATGCAACTCCATCATCCTCATCCATTATCACAATGCAACTCCATCATCCCCATCCAGAATCATCCTCATCCATTATCACAATGCAACTCCATCATCCCCATCCAGAATCATCCTCATCCATTATCACAATGCAACTCCCATCATCCCCATCCAGAATCATCCTCATCCATTATCACAATGCAACTCCCATCATCCCCATCCAGATTCATCCTCATCCATTATCACAATGCAACTCCATCATCCCCATCCAGAATCATCCTCATCCATTATCACAATGCAACTCCCATCATCCCCACCCAGAATCATCCTCATCCATTATCACAATGCAACTCCATCATCCCCATCCAGAATCATCCTCATCCATTATCACAATGCAACTCCATCATCCCCACCCAGAATCATCCTCATCCATTATCACAATGCAACTCCCATCATCCTCACCCAGAATCATCCTCATCCATTATCACAATGCAACTCCCATCATCCCCACCCAGAATCATCCTCATCCATTATCACAATGCAACTCCATCATCCCCACCCAGAATCATCCTCATCCATTATCACAATGCAACTCCATCATCCCCACCCAGAATCATCCTCATCCATTATCACAATGCAACTCCCATCATCCCCACCCAGAATCATCCTCATCCATTATCACAATGCAACTCCATCATCCCCACCCAGAATCATCCTCATCCATTATCACAATGCAACTCCCATCATCTCCACCCAGAATCATCCTCATCCATTATCACAATGCAACTCCCATCATCCCCACCCAGAATCATCCTCATCCATTATCACAATGCAACTCCATCATCCCCACCCAGAATCATCCTCATCCATTATCACAATGCAACTCCATCATCCCCACCCAGAATCATCCTCATCCATTATCACAATGCAACTCCATCATCCCACCCAGAATCATCCTCATCCATTATCACAATGCAACTCCCATCATCCCCATCCAGAATCATCCTCATCCATTATCACAATGCAACTCCATCATCCCCACCCAGAATCATCCTCATCCATTATCACAATGCAACTCCCATCATCCCCATCCAGAATCATCCTCATCCATTATCACAATGCAACTCCATCATCCCCACCCAGAATCATCCTCATCCATTATCACAATGCAACTCCATCATCCCCACCCAGAATCATCCTCATCCATTATCACAATGCAACTCCCATCATCCCCATCCAGAATCATCCTCATCCATTATCACAATGCAACTCCATCATCCCCACCCAGAATCATCCTCATCCATTATCACAATGCAACTCCATCATCCCCACCCAGAATCATCCTCATCCATTATCACAATGCAACTCCATCATCCCCACCCAGAATCATCCTCATCCATTATCACAATGCAACTCCATCATCCCCACCCAGAATCATCCTCATCCATTATCACAATGCAACTCCATCATCCCCACCCAGAATCATCCTCATCCATTATCACAATGCAACTCCATCATCCCCACCCAGAATCATCCTCATCCATTATCACAATGCAACTCCATCATCCCCACCCAGAATCATCCTCATCCATTATCACAATGCAACTCCATCATCCCCACCCAGAATCATCCTCATCCATTATCACAATGCAACTCCATCATCCCCATCCCAGAATCCATCCTCATCCATTATCACAATGCAACTCCATCATCCCCACCCAGAATCATCCTCATCCATTATCACAATGCAACTCCATCATCCTCATCCATTATCACAATGCAACTCCCATCATCCCCACCCAGAATCATCCTCATCCATTATCACAATGCAACTCCATCATCCCCACCCAGAATCATCCTCATCCATTATCACAATGCAACTCCATCATCCCCACCCAGAATCATCCTCATCCATTATCACAATGCAACTCCATCATCCCCACCCAGAATCATCCTCATCCATTATCACAATGCAACTCCCATCATCCCCACCCAGAATCATCCTCATCCATTATCACAATGCAACTCCATCATCCCCACCCAGAATCATCCTCATCCATTATCACAATGCAACTCCCATCATCCCCACCCAGAATCATCCTCATCCATTATCACAATGCAACTCCATCATCCCCACCCAGAATCATCCTCATCCATTATCACAATGCAACTCCATCATCCCCACCCAGAATCATCCTCATCCATTATCACAATGCAACTCCCATCATCCCCACCCAGAATCATCCTCATCCATTATCACAATGCAACTCCATCATCCCCACCCAGAATCATCCTCATCCATTATCACAATGCAACTCCATCATCCTCATCCATTATCACAATGCAACTCCCATCATCCCCACCCAGAATCATCCTCATCCATTATCACAATGCAACTCCATCATCCCCATCCAGAATCATCCTCATCCATTATCACAATGCAACTCCATCATCCTCATCCATTATCACAATGCAACTCCCATCATCCCCACCCAGAATCATCCTCATCCATTATCACAATGCAACTCCATCATCCCCATCCAGAATCATCCTCATCCATTATCACAATGCAACTCCATCATCCCCACCCAGAATCATCCTCATCCATTATCACAATGCAACTCCCATCATCCCCACCCAGAATCATCC